>NW_016162865.1:27275-36173 GCF_001687245.7 Rhagoletis zephyria | reverse complement strand
ATTTTTTTAATCAGAACCAAAAAAATCGAAGTATGCAGTTTTATAGCTCATTCTATTTTAGTGTAATGTGTTAAGTTCAAGTTTAAATCATTTTAAAATTCGCACCAATTTTTGGATTTTTTTGCTGGCGTTGTTAAGTATTTTGTTCCATATAAAACATTTCAATCATACTTTATAGGGGCGAAATTACAACTCACGAAGTTGCCATCTCAGAAAAAAAATTTTGCAGTTTTACCATACGAGTTGCATTTTTAGACAAAGATGTGTATGTATTACAAAACATGAAAGATGCTATAGTGGATTTTTTGAACCGAACCGAACCGTTTTTTGGGGTGGTTTTCGGTTTGGTTTTGGCATTTCAAAATAAAAAAGCTTCGGTTCGTGGTTCGGTACGAAAACCGAAAAAAGCGACGGTTCGGTTCAAAACCGGTTTGCAGCGGTTTCTACACTGCTTTCAATGCTGCTGCCATTCAAAATGGTGGAAAAGTATTCCATCAATAATACTTATCTTGACATCGGTACTAGGTCGCCATAGTCGTTTCCTATCGTCCAGAAATTTAATCTATTCGCACTCAAATACTTCGGTCTATCTCTTCTTACTGCTGCAAATACGTCTCGTTTCCCTATTCAGCATCTTATATCGGTTCCACATAGCTCGCGTTGCGCCCGATGGCAGAGTGGCTTTCCTATAGGCAATTTCCCTGAAGCTTCGTGACATTCCTCATCGTACCAGTTTTCTTTCGGGCTCGCTAAAACCCGACTACTTCTTCGGCTGCGTTAGGCAATGAGTGGGCTTCACTGCTCGCATATGTCGGTTTGTTGAAGTGTGCTCTCTGAGAGTAGGTGTAAAAGTCGAGTGGCGAATACCTTTGCTGTCTGCTATGTCTACAGCTTTTCAAAGTTGAGGTTTCCGTGCTTTATTGGGCGCACATTTTGGCTGCGGGAGCGTATTTTGGCTGAAAAAAATTTTCCGAGTCGATGTTTGGACTTGGAGTGTACGTACGTCTGAAACGCTGGCAGCGTGCCTGCCGTCTATCACAACATTCCCGACTTCGTTTCTTGTACTGCATACTGTTTCGGTCGCCGGCGAAGTCGATCAGCCTCAGTCTCCAAGCGCCCTAGGAGGCTTCGTCCTTCTCTTCTGTAGGAATGCGGGCGCAATTATGCGAGATTTTGAAGAATATTGGTTCCTTGTGGATTGTGGCGAGACGCTTGTCCACCGGGGTGGACGACAGCACTCGGCAGGGAGTCTCTCTGCCACTCAAATCCAACCCCGAATTTGAGCTCCTTTACAAGGCAGTAGCAAGGCCCAAAGGTTTCTTTCCATTTCCGTACATCACATATCTCTGATTGCGGTAATGTCTGCTTTGGCCATCATGAGGACATCCACCATCCGGGCAGAGGCACCTTCCCTTCCCGGTTGCCATGGTTGTCACGGTTGACAATGTCGTCATCAAAAAGGGGGTCCATCCGAGGCTTTGGTTTTATTATTCACTGGAAGTAGTTTCGAGTGGCGGGTCCCTAACCCAGCGCACAACCCTGCACCTGTAACTGTAATCCAGAAAGACGACTATACCCCACTGCACATTTTATGGGCGACTACTCTTAGAAAAATCCTTAATGGATTTTGCTCAAGCCAGGGTTCGAACATTGGCAATGAATAATTACCTAAAAAAATTTGTTTTTACGTTACTCGGCAGCTTGAGAGAATTAATCTCGACTTCTGGTGTCATTTACCCTTATACAGTGAGAATTTTACATTCCTTTATTTGTTATACAGAACGATTTATGCACACATAAAAAGTTAAAACGTCTGTCGTGTAAAATTAGCCTTTTGAATATCCTCTATGATTTGGGCGGGATATGTAAATTTTTAAATCAATATACAGTTTACTGAGATTTAGCTTCTCTACCCGGATGTATGAAAGCACGCAAATAACTGACAGATATAATCATACATACATAGTATTACATAGGTATGTACATATGTACCCAATTTGCCAAACGACTTCGTAAAGACGTCGTTACGAGTTCACCTAAACGACTTCACCAAACCGACGTCGTAACGACTTCGATTCGATGAGGAAAAACGACGTAGGAACGACGTTGCGGTTTGTATGGAAAAAACGACTTCGTTTAGACGTCGTTTCGAATTCGTCTTCACTCTGTGGCAAATTGGGTATAAGTAAGTTCTTAGATATTTTACACATACAAAATGTATACATAGTGTTTTATTAAAGCAGTACCATACATATGTAAATATATTTGTATGTAGTCCTTAGTACATATTAATTCACATGAATATTGCTACATAAGTATTTAAGAGTTATAAAATTATTGCCATTTTAACAACATCGTTTATCAATCTTTGGCACCAATAGCTATCCATATGCATTTTCAGTTTTTTTTTTTCGGGGGCTGAGCGCACACCAAAGAAAACGGGCATACGTCTGTGTAAATAAGTATATGTATATACATACATACTATGTATGTATATTAAAATGTATGTATGTACATACGCAAATGTGTCACTAATAATAGCTTGCATTGAAGTCCGATGTTTAATTATGTATGTCTCTAAAGACCTCCCTTTATTTATATCAATGCAGAAACCCGGTCAGCGCTCTTGGCTGCTGCTGGCAATTTATATTTGCACGTTTGTAATTCGCTGCTGTGGAGTATCCAAAACACAAACGCTGTCAACAAATCAACTAAAATGGATTCCGCCTTCCTCTTCATCGGAGCAGCCAGAGATTGTTTTGTGAAAAGTAGCTGGCGCCATAAGTGCGCGTGCAGCAATCATTTGAAAATTTTCAGATGCCCGGAATCCACTACGAGTACACACACAACGACAGATAATGCGCTCAAAAGCGATACGAAACTCCTTTGAGAAGAGGGCATAGATGAGCGGATTTATCGCTGAGTTGCAGTAGCCTAGCCAGAAGAGCACTGAGAAAACCGTTGGTTCGATGCATTCCTCGCAGAAGGCACGTATAAGATAAACAGTAAAGAAGGGCAACCAACAGATGATAAAACCTCCAACTATTATGGCGAGTGTCTTTGCCGCCTTTGTTTCCATGCGAAAGCGTTTCGCTTGGAATTTCGCATTTCGCTTACACCCGCGCTTCTTTCCTGTTGAGTTACTCCCATTGCCGATGTCGCTACCTATATCCGACTCTAGGTCCCGTTGGCTGCCAGTTGTACTAGCACTCGAATTTCTTACACCGCCTTCTGTGTTAAAAGTCGTCTCTCCGATATCGATTAGACTTGTTTTAAATGAAGCGCCCCGCCCATTCCCAAGTGCTGATTTACCTCGCGCGGTCGTTATCAAAGAAGCAGAGGTCGGCAGAGGTGAACTGGGCAAGGCTGAGTGCGAACCAAGCATGTTTTCAGATGAGGGGAAAGACACCTTGATAGATATCTTTTCATGTCGCTGGCGGTGTAAGCGCATCGAAGTGGCGCGCTTCGGCGTATGAGGCTGAGAAATGGTTGTTTGATGGTGTGACATAATGTACCCATCTTCACCATTACTATTCACACTAAGCGTCGATGACATAGAGTGCACTGATAGGGTGGTTCGCTGTGGGGTGTTGCAGGGACGTCCACGATGCATTCGTAAAACTAATTGCGAGTCATCAAATCGGTTGGTACTCGGCTCACGAGGACTACCTGAAAGTAAAGGATTGAATTTAAGCACCAAAATGGTGCTTTAGCTAGGTATTTAGACATTCAAAGAGGATTTTGATTCTGGAAAAACATACTTAGAATATATTAAGTATGCATATACATAGATACTACATACATAGGTTTAGGGATTAAAACGGACAGACGGTGAACCATTAAGAGGCCGCGAAAATTTAATAATTTTAAAATATTAACACAAGTGTACATATATATGTATACAAATATGTACATTAATAGGAGCGGGTAAGGTAGTAAATAGTTTGTTAGGATTTCAACAGTTTGGATTGGAATTATACGTAGTATGTACAACATATAATACTGCAGGATGTAATGCAAGGACGATATTACGCTTACAAATATGGAAGTGCATAGTGGAGATAGTAAAGTCTGAATCAGGGGGTATGCGATATAATATTTATTGTTAATTTTAGCTAAGGCCAAGAATGTATATGTATTTATGTACATACGTATGTACATACGTATGTAAATAAAATTAAGGAATTTTCTATGTATACACTTTACGTGCGGAATATAAATGTGCATACATGCATTGCATTTTTGCGGTGTCTTGCAGAGTTTATTTTCCAAGTTTCAATTTAATGAAGAGGTCTAATGATGAAATACATTCCGAGCAGTGGCGTAGCCAGGGGGTAGGAATGGGGGGGAAGATCGGGTAGATCGGGTAGATCCCCCCGCCTTTGTCAATAAACCACTTATTTTTGTATGTTTGATTTAATAACACAATACCATTTTATCCATCTGATTGGTAATTTTTTTGTTTCAGACTATTGATAAAATAGATTTTCATAAATATTTGATATTATCGGTTATTGGATTATGCATATGGTAGCCAGACAGACTAATCTAATTTTATCAGTACTCTCGTACTGATTCTTTTCATTTCCTCAATCAGTACGCTAATGTCCTGCTATCTCAAAATTCGTACTGATTTGTACTGAGCATATAAATTTTAACTCGGTAACTCGGTGTTCGGTAGTTTTTCCAAATGTTTTTTGTTTGTGTAGTATTTTTTACAAAAACAAAATACTTTGGAATTTTTTAAGATTTTAAGATTTTTAAGATTTTTACAGAACGTTGGAACTTCGTTAAACTGTACTGTAAACGAGTAAGAATAATAATATAATTATAGTTGACTTATTTCAGATAATTTTTGATATGCCCATGAAATTCGTACAACAAACAGAGCAGCATATCGCCTAGTCATTACGTACCAATTGCGATAATTTGATGGAGTATAATTTATTTCAAAAGAGGGCTGGCGAATGTTGGTAGTGTTGGAAAATAACTTTCAGTTTGAATAGTTGAATGGCTTTTGCCTACAACTAACAATTATTTTTTCTCAATTTGCATACAAGACATCGAGTAAGATACTCCTTTTTGGGAATTCTTAGCCTGTAAAAGTTTTTGCGAAGGTGAAAAAAGTAATTTAGGCCATGGATTAAGTCTTTAAATAGTGGTATGTTTTCACAGTTTGAAATAATATGTCATTTTGTTTTTTCAATACTACACTCAAACGAAGCAACCTGAGAGGGTCTTCAGTATGTATAAAGATTGCTTCCTGGCGCAAAGAGAGAAACCGACTTCTAATTTTAAAGCAATGAAATGTAAGGAATTCTTTGGCTATTTATTTATTTTTTTGAACAACATTTTATTTATATACCAAAATATTGTTAAAAACAAATACGCTTGCCTTTTAAAGTATTTTCTGTAACTTTTCGACTAGGCATTGAAATTACATAAAATGTATGCCATTTATAAAAATGCCACGTGGAAATGAACTTAATGACTATTTTTACAACGCTTTTATCAACTTGCAATGTTGTGTATCCAGACACTTATTTGAGAGATAGATGTCGCCCTATGCACTACGTACATATCCCTGCAGTAAATCGTGCTAGTTCGGAACTAGCGCAGAACTAGCTCTTTAAGAGGCGGTACTGGTTCTCGATCTATCCCAACGCAATGCTTTCAACTGTCTCTTTTCACATGGCGATGTCCTACGAAGTGGAAATTGCCACCTTTGCAGAACTTTGGAACTAGTTCTGAACTGGTTCCATTTTCGACAGTTCTGGGACAAGTTTTTTATGAGAAAAAATTTTAAAACTAGATTACTGGATATTTTTTCTTTCCTTAACTGTTTCCATTTGGTACAGATCTGCACCAATAAGTTTTTTATGAAAAAAAAATTTTATTATTAGACTTTTTGATATTTTTTAATTTTTTCTGTTTTNATTACTGGATATTTTTTCTTTTCTTAACTGTTTCCATTTTGTACAGATCTGCAACAATAAGTTTTTTATGAAAAAAAAAATTTGATTATTCGATTTTTTGATATTTTTTAATTTTTTCTGTTTGTTTACAGATTGCATTTTATTTAATTTTTTTATCCTTTTATTTTGTTTATATTAAACTTTATCATTTTCTCTTCAATTTTTAAGCGGCACTCACGCCAACCTATATCCGACTCTAGGTCCCGCTGGCTGCCAGTTGTACTAGCACTCGAATTTCTTACACCGCCTTCTGTGTTAAAAGTCGTCTCTCCGATATCGATTAGACTTGTTTTAAATGAAGCGCCCCGCCCATTCCCAAGTGCTGATTTACCTCGCGCGGTCGTTATCAAAGAAGCAGAGTACGGCAGAGGTGAACTGGGCAAGGCTGAGTGCGAACCAAGCATGTTTTCAGATGAGGGGAAAGACACCTTGATAGATATCTTTTCATGTCGCTGGCGGTGTAAGCGCATCGAAGTGGCGCGCTTCGGCGTATGAGGCTGAGAAATGGTTGTTTGATGGTGTGACATAATGTACCCATCTTCACCATTACTATTCACACTAAGCGTCGATGACATAGAGTGCACTGATAGGGTGGTTCGCTGTGGGGTGTTGCAGGGACGTCCACGATGCATTCGTAAAACTAATTGCGAGTCATCAAATCGGTTGGTACTCGGCTCACGAGGACTACCTGAAAGTAAAGGATTGAATTTAAGCACCAAAATGGTGCTTTAGCTAGGTATTTAGACATTCAAAGAGGATTTTGATTCTGGAAAAACATACTTAGAATATATTAAGTATGCATATACATAGATACTACATACATAGGTTTAGGGATTAAAACGGACAGACGGTGAACCATTAAGAGGCCGCGAAAATTTAATAATTTTAAAATATTAACACAAGTGTACATATATATGTATACAAATATGTACATAAATAGGAGCGGGTAAGGTAGTAAATAGTTTGTTAGGATTTCAACAGTTTGGATTGGAATTATACGTAGTATGTACAACATATAATACTGCAGGATGTAATGCAAGGACGATATTACGCTTACAAATATGGAAGTGCATAGTGGAGATAGTAAAGTCTGAATCAGGGGGTATGCGATATAATATTTATTGTTAATTTTAGCTAAGGCCAAGAATGTATATGTATTTATGTACATACGTATGTACATACGTATGTAAATAAAATTAAGGAATTTTCTATGTATACACTTTACGTGCGGAATATAAATGTGCATACATGCATTGCATTTTTGCGGTGTCTTGCAGAGTTTATTTTCCAAATTTCAATTTAATGAAGAGGTCTAATGATGAAATACATTCCGAGCAGTGGCGTAGCCAGGGGGTAGGAATGGGGGGGAAGATCGGGTAGATCGGGTAGATCCCCCCGCCTTTGTCAATAAACCACTTATTTTTTTATGTTTGATTTAATAACACAATACCATTTTATCCATCTGATTGGTAATTTTTTTGTTTCAGACTATTGATAAAATAGATTTTCATAAATATTTGATATTATCGGTTATTGGATTATGCATATGGTAGCCAGACAGACTAATCTAATTTTATCAGTACTCTCGTACTGATTCTTTTCATTTCCTCAATCAGTACGCTAATGTCCTGCTATCTCAAAATTCGTACTGATTTGTACTGAGCATATAAATTTTAACTCGGTAACTCGGTGTTCGGTAGTTTTTCCAAATGTTTTTTGTTTGTGTAGTATTTTTTACAAAAACAAAATACTTTGGAATTTTTTAAGATTTTAAGATTTTTAAGATTTTTACAGAACGTTGGAACTTCGTTAAACTGTACTGTAAACGAGTAAGAATAATAATATAATTATAGTTGACTTATTTCAGATAATTTTTGATATGCCCATGAAATTCGTACAACAAACAGAGCAGCATATCGCCTAGTCATTACGTACCAATTGCGATAATTTGATGGAGTATAATTTATTTCAAAAGAGGGCTGGCGAATGTTGGTAGTGTTGGAAAATAACTTTCAGTTTGAATAGTTGAATGGCTTTTGCCTACAACTAACAATTATTTTTTCTCAATTTGCATACAAGACATCGAGTAAGATACTCCTTTTTGGGAATTCTTAGCCTGTAAAAGTTTTTGCGAAGGTGAAAAAAGTAATTTAGGCCATGGATTAAGTCTTTAAATAGTGGTATGTTTTCACAGTTTGAAATAATATGTCATTTTGTTTTTTCAATACTACACTCAAACGAAGCAACCTGAGAGGGTCTTCAGTATGTATAAAGATTGCTTCCTGGCGCAAAGAGAGAAACCGACTTCTAATTTTAAAGCAATGAAATGTAAGGAATTCTTTGGCTATTTATTTATTTTTTTGAACAACATTTTATTTATATACCAAAATATTGTTAAAAACAAATACGCTTGCCTTTTAAAGTATTTTCTGTAACTTTTCGACTAGGCATTGAAATTACATAAAATGTATGCCATTTATAAAAATGCCACGTGGAAATGAACTTAATGACTATTTTTACAACGCTTTTATCAACTTGCAATGTTGTGTATCCAGACACTTATTTGAGAGATAGATGTCGCCCTATGCACTACGTACATATCCCTGCAGTAAATCGTGCTAGTTCGGAACTAGCGCAGAACTAGCTCTTTAAGAGGCGGTACTGGTTCTCGATCTATCCCAACGCAATGCTTTCAACTGTCTCTTTTTACATGGCGATGTCCTACGAAGTGGAAATTGCCACCTTTGCAGAACTTTGAACTAGTTCTGAACTGGTTCCATTTTCGACAGTTCTGGGACAAGTTTTTTATGAGAAAAAATTTTAAAACTAGATTACTGGATATTTTTTCTTTTCTTAACTGTTTCCATTTTGTACAGATCTGCAACAATAAGTTTTTTATGAAAAAAAAATTTGATTATTCGAT
>NW_016162865.1:25812-27250 GCF_001687245.7 Rhagoletis zephyria | reverse complement strand
GACTTTTTGATATTTTTTAATTTTTTCTGTTTTTTTACAGATTGCATTTTATTTAATTTTTTTATCCTTTTATTTTGTTTATATTAAACTTTATCATTTTCTCTTCAATTTTTAAGCGGCACTCACGCCATTTCTGGAAATGAAAATAATTGGTGCTCGTATGTATGTACATTAGGGTGGTCCAAAAATACACGTGAAAAAGTAAAGTCGGAACTTTTATGCTCATCAAAAAATACTTAGAGGTCGCTCAAAGTGCCCAAAGTTGTCTTTGTATTTTGTACGGAGAAAAAACAACTTTTCGAAGAAATTGTATAGAATTCTTAAAAATCAATATATTTCTATCGGATAACTCTGTATCTCTGCAGCAGATTCTCAATAATAATACTCAGTTGTTTATTTAACCATTTCTTCATCGCAACTATAATTTATAGGTCCCTCAAAAACCCACAAAAACCTTGAAAAATTCAGTGGGGCGACCAATAAAAAATCGTTAGTATTAAAAAATTGTTAAATAAACAAATAGGTATTATTATTGAAAGTTGAAGATAATTAGAGTTCTATGATCGAAAAATATTGATTTTCAAGAATTCCATACCATTTACACGAAAAGTTGATTTTCCCCATATAAAAATACATGGAAAACTATACGCGCTTTGAGCGGCCTCTAAACATTTTTAATTTCAAAATAAAAAAATAGGGGTATACTTTTTTCGATATAGAACAATCCTAGGGGGTGAGAGCATTACAATTCCGACTTTACTGTTTTTGTACCACCCTAATGTACATACATATGTATATGAATTATTTGCTAAAATTTCAAAATCAAAACTTACCAAAACAAATTCTATGGGAGTGAGAAATATTTGAGGGATTCACAAAGGTGTCGCAAGTGTCGTATTGTTGAATGTCGTAAACTTTAAAAGCTTAAATAAATGCTTAGAGAACTTGAAACGACAACCAACTATTATTTTACACCGCAAAAATTCATACTATGACTTTGACGGTACTTTAATGGGTTTAAAGTTTGCGACATACAACAATACGACACTTACGACACCGGTGTGAATACCCCAATTATTTTCTACTTTTCAGTCCATTTAAAAGCGTTGTATATTAAAAAGTTTTTGAAGTGAAACTTCTTTAGCGGCGGTTGGTTGGTTGGGAGTAAATTGGCAAATTCAGCGGAAATTGCACACGGAAATGTTGCAACGGAAATGATGCAACGAAGAGATGCAACGGAAATGGTGCAACGGAAATAGTTGGGGCTGAAACAAGTACTTCTTGTTTTTATGCAACGGAAATGATGCAACGGAAATGGTGCAACAGAAATGGTTGGGGCTGAAACAAGTGCTTCTTGTGTGTATGCATATGGTATTAATTTAACAAAAATTTGCTAACAAAAGGTAAAAGAATAACACCTAGAAAAAGACCAATACAA
>NW_016162865.1:13704-19986 GCF_001687245.7 Rhagoletis zephyria | reverse complement strand
TTTTGTACCACCCTAATGTACATACATATGTATATGAATTATTTGCTAAAATTTCAAAATCAAAACTTACCAAAACAAATTCTATGGGAGTGAGAAATATTTGAGGGATTCACAAAGGTGTCGCAAGTGTCGTATTGTTGAATGTCGTAAACTTTAAAAGCTTAAATAAATGCTTAGAGAACTTGAAACGACAACCAACTATTATTTTACACCGCAAAAATTCATACTATGACTTTGACGGTACTTTAATGGGTTTAAAGTTTGCGACATACAACAATACGACACTTACGACACCGGTGTGAATACCCCAATTATTTTCTACTTTTCAGTCCATTTAAAAGCGTTGTGTATTAAAAAGTTTTTGAAGTGAAACTTCTTTAGCGGCGGTTGGTTGGTTGGGAGTAAATTGGCAAATTCAGCGGAAATTGCACACGGAAATGTTGCAACGGAAATGATGCAACGAAGAGATGCAACGGAAATGGTGCAACGGAAATAGTTGGGGCTGAAACAAGTACTTCTTGTTTTTATGCAACGGAAATGATGCAACGGAAATGGTGCAACAGAAATGGTTGGGGCTGAAACAAGTGCTTCTTGTGTGTATGCATATGGTATTAATTTAACAAAAATTTGCTAACAAAAGGTAAAAGAATAACACCTAGAAAAAGACCAATACAATAATAAAAGTATAGGTGACTACGTACATAAATAAATGAAGAACAGGATAAAGGCAAAGGTAAAAATAAAAACAAAAACAAAGATGCGTATAGATAAAGGCAAAATGAAGACCAAGGTAAATTTAAACACTTTACTTATATATATGAGGGCAAATGTGAAGGGGAATATGTAGCTGAAAAAAATGATGAACATAAAAGTAAAGACAAAGAGAAGGATGAGGATACCGATAAAGGCAAAGATGAAGATAGGGGAAGAAAGATTAAAATAGAGGTATGTAATTAAAGAGGAAAGGATATAGAGAGAGACACAGAGACTCAATCTGGGAACTATTTTGGGATTTTAGAGATTTTCGGGATTCTCGAGACCTATCGATAAAATAATCGATATTTTTATCGGTTTTGTTATCGATATTTATCAATTTTGTTTTCGATGTTTACCGATTTTGTTATCGATATTCATCGATATTCATCGATTTTGTTATCGATAATTATCGATTTTGTTGTCGATTCTTATCGATTTTGTTAGCGATATTTATCAATTTTGTTATCAACAAATTGAAAACATCTTGTTACTTTTTTCATTTATAACTGATTCTGAACTATAGAAAATGGGGTGCAAAGCGAACTAGATCCCATATGTCGAATTTAGGACTGGTTCTGAACTATAGAAAATGTAATGCAGCTGGGGACAATTTCCAATTCCTATGACATCGCTGTGTTAAATTTGCCAGTTGTTTGCATGAAAAAGAGATTTATCGCGAACTAGCAGTGGTTCTAAATGTACTAGAAGCGAACCAATTCAAAACTAGAGATTTTCCCCACAGGGATAATTTAATCTTAAGAAGCAACTGTCGAAGCAACTGTCACAGGAAGTGTGGCGCCTATCTGCAAGAATCGGTATACCGCTGAAGTATTACCAAAGCATTTAATTTTGAAAAGTAGAAAATTACCTTTGACACATTTAAACACATGACAACTGAAATTTAAAATTAAGCTTGGTCGAATTTAAAAGTAGCATCCGGTGCTCACGGATTTTCAAGAAGTTCATATTTAATTCTCGTTGTCGCTTAGTTTACGGCGTTAAAAATTTGACACATCATAAAGTGGAATAACGTGTATATGTAAATTCAGTCGCAGGGAATTTAAAACTTGATCTTGAAAACAATGGTAGTCAAAATTTTTAAAACTTACAGGAGCCACCATTTTTGGGCCTTAATCAAACTACGCCTAATCGTTAGGGTCCATATCTCATCGTTATATATTGGGAACTGTGGGACTCGGTGATAAATAGACCATTTCCAGCAAGAGCTTAACTGGAGTTAAGAGCTCAGGTAAATTCAAATAACGTTAACATGGGGGTATCACCAAAGTTTATTTCGTACTATTTGCTTTCTTAGATTTGACTGCTTGTACTTAATATGAGCAATTACCCCCTTCAAGTTGTAATCTCCTTTCTCCAATAGGCATTAGCTTTGATTTTTTTATCGTTACACGAAGCGTGTTTGCTGTCCCGGTGCTTCTACTCTAATGCTGGGGTATACTCAACGTGTCCAGGGTTCGATTACAATAAGCTTTTATTGAGGGACCGTTTGCAAATCGGGTTTTATTTATTTTTCTTATGCTTGGGTTTCAGGTAGGCTGTGATGGGAAAGTCTGCCCGAAAGTTGCGAACACGGTATTAAATGTGCGAAGGGTATGGGAGTCGACCTTTAACCGAATCACTGAGAAGGGAGGTCTTACCAGGGAGTCGACCCTTTGCAAAAGAAATCACCCTTACAAGTAACTGTCCGCTCGCACAGTATATATGTACAGTAATAAAAATTTTTGAGTACTCCTCGAGTTAAGATTTGATCAGAGTTGATAATGAGAAGAACCATGAATTGTGTCAATTCAGAGTTGTATATGCGCTAATTACGGTAATTATAGAACTGTACGATGATAAAAGTATTTATCGACGTTCCGATACCATCAAAGTACCGATACCTACATAATATGTAGTACATACATACTAAAACCGTCATTTCGTTACTACTAATATGCGTAAACCTAAAGTATCGATACCTACTTATATAGAAAATGTTGCATTCTTTTATATGCAATAGAAGTAAGGAAAACAACCGATTGCTTTGCTGTGTAGGAATTAGCGTTGCCAAATCTCTCGTATTTGCCGGGACGTCCCGTATGTTGCATTAATTTTGAAATGTTCCGCCGGGACAAGATTTTTCCCGTATTCTCGACAATTTCATTATTTTCAACCTGTAAACTTCTACTCAACATGATCATGCTTTAACGCGGCTATTGCGAGTAGGTGATTAGCAAGCATTATTGCATGCAACTATGTAAGAGAAATATAGCTAAAAATTACCTTTGATTTTTTAGAGTTTTTTTTTGTGGAGGGTCTTCCGAATTTTCTTCCATAAAATGCATGAACAAACTGACAAAAAAGAATCTAAAAAATTAATTGTATTTTATAGCGACTTTAAACTTGCACTTTATTGTACTGAAATTGAATGGGCTTTAAGCCGCGAACTCGAAATCTTTCTAAGGAATCTAATTAAAACTATCGAAATTTGTATGAACATTTTTTTAAGTTTAATTGGTTTTTGGGAACTTTTTGCAAGCTTTAAAACTTTTATTTATGTGGTATTGATGTAGATTGACCCATATTTCAAAAGAAAATTATAAACAATAAATGAATCAAATAAGTAAAAAAAAACCAAATAACTTAAGGATGAGCACACCTAAAAGCTAAAGTGGTGAGTTCCGAAATAGCTATCACTTCTAGCACACCTAAAAGTTAAACATTCTCATAATAGAATTATTAACAAAAACCAACAAAACCACCACCACATGATCAAGTTTAAATAGCACTAAAATAGCTGCGCTTGATTGTAGTTGGCTTAACAAATGAAATAGTGGAAAAAAGCAACAAGAGTTCACAAGGCGAACTTAGCACAGTGCGTAGTCATCTGGCTGAGTCAGTGGGATCGTCGGTTCGAATCCCACCGGAAGAAGTCTGACGAGGAAATGTGGTGATTTTTTTTCAAATTATTATTACTTTTCCACAATAAGTTTTTCATTAAAACAGCCTCAAGCTCAATAAAAATTGTTGAATAAATAAATAAAGATAAGTTGCCACAGCATGATTTTAAATTTTGCTGCCATTATTTTGACCGCAACTGTTTCTCTTACTTTCTTTTTATGGTTTTGTCAATTATATGTTTACTTACATACATACATATTTTTGCATAAATTAAAAAGTGTTGTCATGAAATACAGTGTAACTCGCTTAAGCTTAAGAACTGCGTTTTAGTTGATTGAAAAACCTTAAAAATTAATAAATAAACATAAGTGGCAAACAATATAATTTTGAATTTGGTACAAAATAATATGTCCATCTTTGACTTTTTAAACAATTAAATACCATTGCCCTAAATATTTTTTACTAAGGTTTTTCTTTACTTGTTTATGTGTTTAAATAATACTACGATTTTTGTTTTAAACTATGTATACTTCGTTAAATGTTGTTATTCAAGTATTTATGCGGGTTTTACTGTAAACGAAATTTATCATAAGCTTATAACTAATCTCAGCATTACTACGTTGAAATGGATCACCTTTTTTAATATATGGTTCGTAGTTGGTCTTTTAAAGCAAATCTTTTATTTCTCATTTTTACCGTTAAATTTTTGTAAATCCCGTATTTTTGGGACAAATTATGCATTTGCTTCGTATGACTGGAAAAAAATCTGGCAAGACTAGTAGTAATCTTAAAACCATGTCAAACTTTTTCTTAGCGTTACTTAGTTCGTTCGTTCGTAGTATTTTTCGTTTTTTGTGTACATGCGCTGCTAAATCGACTATCTGTCCATTTTTGGCCCATAATATAATCCGTAAAGGTATGGATAAAGGAGATAAAGTTGTGTCAAAATATCTCGACAAATGTTGTCGTCAAAATATGGAACAGTGAAAATCAGCTCTAACAACTTAACCAAAAGTTGTCCATATATGTATGTATATAGCGCCCCCTACACAGGCATTTTAAAATAATTTAGTTTAGTTTGTGTTCAAGGTTGTAGTTTCATTCTTATTTTGTCTGTGTTCAATGACAAAGAACCAACAATTGACTTATCTAAATCCGTTTATCTCCCTTGCAGTAAATATTGGTAAAAGATAAATTTTTTTCTGAAATTAACCAACAAAGCTGTTTCTGTTTTCTGGGCGGAGGGCTTTCTAAATTCAACTATTGTGAGTATCAATGGGAGATTTGAACTTGTATTACTGTAGGGAAAGGATGACGTATATGTACATACATATGTATTAAGCTCGGAACACTTTGACGACTGCAACTTCACGACGTAACGACAGCGACATCATTTTGTCGACAAATGTCGCCTTGAAGCCAGCTTCTTAAACATTTTGACGACCTCAGCGACATAGCAAACAGCTGATTTTAAAGTTTGACATTTTGGTATATTTATTTCACAAATTGTGTATTTTTATTTAAGTAAATAAGAAAAACATGAACAATCAAGAATATGTGATTAATTTTGCGACATTAGGCCCGTGCCCATCTCTAGTTCCAAGTGAGCAATTGTTCAGTGCAGCCGACCTTATACACGAGCAGTGTTGCCATTTCAGCCGTTTTCCGGCTATATTTAGCCGGTTGTGATAGCAAACAGCCGTAGAAAATTCAACTTAGCCGACACCTGATTTGTTAGCCGTTTTGCAAAAATGTTAGCGGTTTTTAGCCGATTTCGCTATTTGCCGTCTTTTATTAAAATTAAAATATATGTGCATATAAGATTTTCATTTTAACATATTTGCCGATCTAAAATCTACATATTAGAAACTGCTAGCCTTAATAATAATAATAATAATCCCAACGGTTTTTACCCTCCATTCCCGCCCATCCGCATGAGGCATGACGTACGGAACCAGTATTTTCAATTTTTGTGCCGAGTCACGATAGGCAGGAGTTTGTTAAGTGTCGAGATCTAAAACTGTTCAGCTACAGAACTAAATTCATCAGCCGATTTTATGTCTATATTTTAATGATTCGTTTATTGAGAGAGGACAGTATCGATTTCTTAATGCTGAAAAGCGGATCTGATATATCAAACGTGCTGGATGAGAGTTGAAAGTCCTGGCATAAGCAACGGAGTGGGTCGTGCAATTCAAAATTAGTTTTACAAGCTTTCAGAAATAGGGTGGCAAAAGTGTCTTGATACCCGGGAGGGAACATTAAGGCTAACTTCGCCAAGAAGAAGCGGACTTGAAATGAGACCTGTTAGAAGCGGACTTGAAATTGAAAAAAAAAATGAATAAAATTGAAAGAATTGATTCCGCTTATTATTTTTTTTATGAAAGTATAGCTGACAAACACCATTTAAATCCAAATTTCATATTTTATTAAAAAATTAAGAAAATTTCTGAATTTTTTAATTAAAATTTTAGTTAAGTACAATAACATGCTTACCGTTGATTATTGAAATTTTTTTGTTGGCGGTGTTCCGCATTTTTCTCCATATAAAAAATTTTAGAACGATACTTTTTATGGAAAAAATTCGTAACACCGTTATAAAAAACAAATACGGAAATCAACGGT
>NW_016162865.1:9592-9801 GCF_001687245.7 Rhagoletis zephyria | reverse complement strand
ATTTTCATGCCCGGCCCGGCACGAGTGCAAAATCAACTTTCAAAAACACGCACCAGCCCGCACCTTAAGAATTTTAGTGGGGCCCGGCCCGGGCCGGCCCGGCACGACGGGACACGCCCCAGCCCGGAAATAAAGAGCCAACTTTTATTGTAGATTTTTATAATATATTTTCTGGGAAGTAGAAAAAGTGGAAGGTATTTTATGTACAG
>NW_016162865.1:7342-9582 GCF_001687245.7 Rhagoletis zephyria | reverse complement strand
TTTTTTTTTTTTGTATAAAAACAAAAGCTCATCTAAATTTTTAGTATTAGCAACGGGCTTTTTCGTGCCTTTTCGTGCTTTTATGAAATTTTACTGAACGCCCAGGCCCGCACGAGTTCGTGCTGACAGCAAATATTCCGGCCCGTGCCCATCTCTACTTGGAACCCTGGCGGGTGGAGCGCTCAAATATTTGTTATACTACTTGAGCGCTTAGCGCCTGAAGCTAAAAGCCCTGATTAGACTGACTTAGAGCCGAATGCGAATGTGTAAAATGATGCGAATCATTCGCATAACAAATGCGAATGCAAATATTCGCAACATCCCTAACAGTTATCGAATGTATATACAAAGCCTACGAAAAATACATAGTGATAAAATCAAATATTATTATTTATTGAAAAATTTCATACGATTACCACCAACAGCTTAAACTAAAAATTAATTGTTTTTCTTTCGTATATTTTTATTATAAAACTACTGAGTTTACTACTGTCCCCTGATGTACATTAGGGTGATTCAAAATTGGAACTTTTTTGAATTTCGACTGAGAACGTTCGGATTCTTGAAGATAAGAGAAAAGACAAGATTATTCTAAAATTTAGCCTATTTGAACAAGATTTAGAGGTCGCCCAGCGCTGTTGTTTGTTTTCCGGAAACTACAGATTTTAGATGCATCTTTATTAACAAATAGGTATATTTTCATCAAATCTTGTCGGACTTCGTTGAAATTTCGTAGGTAGGTTTCAAAATATTAGCTTATTGGAACTCAGTTTATATAAGTTCGATATATTAGTTTTACACACACTTATTAATTAGTTAGTAACTAAGTTTTGCCTAATAAAAAATTAATNAGTGTGCAATTTCCGACTTATGCCGATGACATCGACATCATCGGTAACAAAAACCGCGAAGTCCAAGTTGGATAAGGAAGCAAAGCAAATGGGTCTGGTGGTAAACGAGAACAAGACGAAGTATCTCCTGTCATCAAACAAACAGTCAGCACATTTGTGCCTTCGCACCCACGTCACTGTGATAGTTATAATTTCGAGAAAGTAGAGAGTTTCGTTTACTTGCAATTTCCGACTTATGCCGATGACATCGGCATCATCGGTAGCAAAAAGCGCTATGTCTGTTCTGCCGTTTGCAAGAGAGCGAGAGAGTTTAAAAGAGAACAAGACGAAGTATCTTCTGTCATTAAGCAAACAGTCAGCACATTCGCGCATTAGCACCCACGTCACTGTTCACAGTTATAATTTTGACAAAGTAGAGTATATCGTTTACTTGGGCACACCGACGCCCCAGCTCTGAAAGTATTCAGCTCGGAACTCGCTGGTGGTAGCAGAGGAAGAGGGAGGCAATGGAAAGACCAGGTGGAGAAGGACTTGGCATTTCCAATTGACGTCAGTTGGCAGAGAAAAGATACATTGTCAACATTTTGTAGTTCGGCGTTATGGGACATTCTACTTTGTACGTATGCAAAGCTATTGAGAGTTTTGGAAGTCAGCCAAATATGTAGCAATTCCAACAACAAAGCAGCTAGCACAGAGTCGCATTTATCTTGCTATGCTTTTTAGCAAAATATGTGCATGGGTTCAGACGTTTCATACTTTGCACCGATAGGAAATGCTTCTCCGCATGCATTTTGTTGTTGGGTGTTTGCAAATTATGCAATCCGTGCTACGTGCAACGGCTTTGCAAAATTTCAAGAATACCCCTATTGAATAATATGTAGTCATATGTATCTATGTATAAATACCTACTGGATACAGAATATGTATTTTGAACGGTTGCTTTAATACGTAGTATGTATAACCAATTTTACGACAACAAAATTTTGCACCAGCAAGTGTGGAATAGGTGTACGTGTCTATGTATGTACATGTATTGGAGGTGTATGAATAAATATATTGCGGTTAATAATATATACATTAAATATTGTAAATTATTGCCAGCTAAAACTACTAACAAAAAAAAAACCAAAAGACGGAATATTTTTGAAGCATTAAATAGTAACTGCTCTTACCTTTAGTGGTTTTGAATCCTTGTTTGATAGCCCGCGTTGTTCTCACAGCCGCCCGGTATATGCGCCAATAAAAAAAGAGCATCACAAGCATTGGAATATAGAAGGAGCCCAACGCCGAATACACTACATAGCCGCGATCATTAGTTAATTCACACTTCGAGTCACACAAAGGCTTCCCGTAGAAAAGTGTCGCAGGCATTGTACCATCCATGAATTC
>NW_016162865.1:2351-5858 GCF_001687245.7 Rhagoletis zephyria | reverse complement strand
TGAGGAAGTTTTGAGTAGATTGATCTAAAAAATTATCTAACTTTTCCTTAAAACTCTCTGTTTCGCTTACATTAGCGACGCTATGAGTAAATTCATTGAAATCTTCTTCAAAAAAGGCTCAGACTGCAATTTAAAAGTACAGTTTCAAGCTTTTTGTTAATTGCAGTCAAAACGGCATTTTAAAAAATCATACTTCAAAATTCATAAACAAATTCTTACTATCAATTCGATATTTCAAAATTTCCGGGAGCCCGGAATTAATGAAAGCAAATCCCGGGATTTTCGGGACGTCAAATACGCCGGAATCCCGGGATTCCGGGATCCCGGGATTGGCATCCCTAATATATATATAATACTCGAAGCATGGTTCAATAACTACAGGTTGTTGCAATCGTACAAAAACAACATTTACCGTTGGTATCTATTTGGTATTTATATATTCATATTCGTATGTATACATACACCCTGCATACCAGGATTTCATATTTCACAATTTTTTTTAAGAATTATCTTTAAGAAATCGTACAGAAATTTCTTTACTAGTTCTTGTCAACCGCTTCATATGTTTTTCTTTAAAGATTCCTAAAAGAATCGTAACAAATTTCCGATACTCTTAAAGATTTTGGGAGCATTTGTTTGCAGTGTATATATTTGCGTATATGTGTATGTATACGCGGATATGTAAACAAAGCAAAACAGACGATAATATGACACAATCGTGCTCATAAGAAGAAGCATAGCTTCTTTCGGTATCACCTGTAATTGATGCGCCTGGGCAGCATAAAAGATCTGCACCGTTGGTTCGATTTTCAAGAATAGGGTGTCAAATTAAAGCGCTTGGCCCGTGGATGTGCAAACAAGTTTTATTTTTTCGAAAAGAGTTGCCACCTATTAAATAATAAAACTCAAGTTATTTTCTAATCAATGCCCTCAGATCCGCACCGTCCGTTCGATTTTCAAAAGTGAGGTACCAAATTAAAGGGCTTGGGGTGTGGATGTTCAATAAGGTTTTACTTTTTCGAAAAAAGTTGCCACCTGTTAAGAAATTTAGCTCAAATTAATTAAAAAGTTAAACCAATTATTAAATATAGGTATCAATCGAGATGGTTTTGAAAAGGCTTTATAACTTAACTATGTATAGGAGGGTTGCCACATGTTAAAAAAATATGTATGTAATTAAATTTTAATTAAAGGAATTTGGTAAGTGAAAAAGGTATCGCTATATGGGTGTCATACAAAAGAGGTTTAAGAAGGTAGTAGTTTGAAAATATGTTGAATAGGGCTGCCACCTATTTGAGAAGTCTAATTGAACTATTTTTTATGTGAAATATTAACGATGGATGTAAAATGAAAGAGCTTCAAGAAATACTTAGTTGGACAATTTAGAACATTTTTGATGTGTTTGAGGGTTGCCCCAGTTTAAAGGGCTCAACTAAAATTATTTAATAAGTTAAATGAATTACTAACCGATGGTTATTAATGAAAATAGGGTTAAAAGCCTTTATTTAAGAACTAAATTTAGGAGGATTGCCACGTGTCAAAAAAATAAATTTCCACTTAATTCATCAGTTACATGAAATATTTATAATAATGTCAGACGAAAAATATTTAGGGAAAGTTTAGTACGAAAATAATTTTTAAGAGGGTTGTTGCCTACTTTGAAAGTGGTATTTCGTTTAATTATACATAATAATAATAATAATAATAATAATAATAATAATAATAATAATAATAGATTGGCGCTTACACATATGTTAGTGTTTGGCCGAGCTTCTCCTCCAATTGGTGGCGTGCGCCTTGATGTTGTCACACAAAGCGGAGGGACCAGGGTTTGAACCCAGGCGTTGTGGAGCGGAAGCGCGCACTGCTTACCACTACACCACAGCGGCCGACAGTCAGACGAAAAATATTTAGGGAAAGTTTAGTTCGAAAATAATTTTTAAGCTTTGAAAGTGGTATTTCGTTTAATTATACATAAGTTACATGAAATTTCAAAATATGGCTGTCAAAAGAACGAGTGTTAAGAAATCTTTAAGCTGGGCATTTTTTTTTGTTAAAAAAATTAAGCCCAAATTATTTAATACGTTAAATGGATTGTCAAAAGATGGGTTCATCTTTCAAAACTTTAAAGAGTAAAAAATTGCCCGGGCATCTTTAAGAAGATAGACAAGCGATATAAATGTTTTTTTTTTTTTTGATTTTGTGAAATGAGCGACTATCGTGACGTAGAAGTGACGCCACCATGTCGATAAAATTCTCTTCCATTTGCTGCAGGGACATTTTGTCAAAACTCTAATGTCAATAGTGAGCAACCCTTTAATTATTGAATCATGACGCTTTTTTTATATACATTTTTCTTTATCTCTAATACATGTATATACATACCTTTTTCCAAATTTTCTTCCACTTTCATATCAGCAATTAGTGCAATCCACATATATACGTGGAAATTACACACTTTTTCCTTCAACCACCGCAACATTGGCATCGGTGCAACATCAACAAACACAGCAGCCAAAACAATATCAGAGCAATGAAAAAATTGTTTTAACGGAGACAACTTCAGTAATGTCGATGACAGCTGCAGATGGTTTTAACTATCACGACTCCGCTTTTGTGGCCCTGGAGAGTGATTATTTTTGTTTTATGTTTTTTTATTAATCGTTACTTTCAAAAGTACCTGGTATTTAAATTATTATTTGTGATGTATACGTTCCTCAATCACATGGTTTTTTAAATACAATTAAAAAAATGTTTCACGTTAAACGTTGTCTGATTGAATAAATAAATATCGCAAGCGTAGAGTGCAAAGTTGTTAAGTCCCAATGTAAAAATTGTACAGGGGAGGAAAAAGCTTCGTATATCCAGTTTCTTCAAGTATTTCGCAAAACTTTGAGTACAACATTTTGCCTGTTTAAAGCAAAGCAAAACTCCATACGGATCAGAGGGTTTTGATCTTTATTAAAAGAATTCGAACTTTTTTGGCCTTATCGAATTTTCGGAGCTTTTTTGGCCTTAGCAAATTTTCTTTTCATTGAATATAAACGAGAAAACATAAAACCAGGACCTTTACCCTTTTCGAAACGATGCAATTTTAATTTATCTAGCCTCCTATATCAAAATAAGATTTTTCATTAAAAGTGAAGTTAGCAACTTTTCACCCTAAGCTAGCGATATATGAGTTTTACAATCAGTTTATCGTAAGTTTTAAATAGTTTTATTTAATGGTATGTTTAAATGCTTGCAGATATTGTTTTTTACTCATGTTCATAAAATTTATGACTCAATTTCCCGGGAAAACCCGGGATCCCAATATTCCTGATATTTTGGCATCCCTAATATATATGTAGATATCCAAAAATTACTTTCTAACCTTACTTTCTGTGGAAAATTCCATCGCATAAAATTCATGTTTTGCTTTGTTTAATTTACAGCGAAATTGAAGTCAGTTTTACTACAAGAGCGTGCAA
Source organism: Rhagoletis zephyria (assembly GCF_001687245.7). Classification (NCBI taxonomy): domain Eukaryota; kingdom Metazoa; phylum Arthropoda; class Insecta; order Diptera; family Tephritidae; genus Rhagoletis; species Rhagoletis zephyria. Next base: position 2,388 of record NW_016162865.1, on the reverse strand, counting down.
TTGCTGGCTTATGCCGATGACATCGACATCATCGGTA
>NW_016162865.1:0-2240 GCF_001687245.7 Rhagoletis zephyria | reverse complement strand
AGCACATTCGCGCCTTGGCACCCACGTCACTGTTGACAGTTACAATTTCGAGAAAGTAGAGAATTTCGTTTACTTGGGAACCAGCCTTAACACCGCTAATAATGTCAGCATTGAAATCCAACGCAGAATTNGTATATGGCGCAGAAGCATGGGCAATGACAACATCCGATGAGGCGGCTCTTGGAGTGTTTGAGAGAAAGATTTTGAGGAAGATTTACGGGCCTTTACGCGATGGCGACGGCGAGTACCGCAGACGATGGAACGATGAGCTGTATGAGCTTTACAACGATATGGATATGAAGTTCACTTTAAATAATTTTAATTAGAAGCCGGTTGCTCTCTTTGCGCCAGCAAGCAAATATATATATATATATTTATACTTAAAATCCTCTCAGTTGCTTCGTTTTAGTGTAGTATTGAAAAAAAAACAAAATTATATTTTTTTTCAAACTGCGGAGAAGTACCACTATTTAAGGACTTCATATACATATAATTCCTGATGGCTTAAATTTATTTTTTCAACTACCCAAAAACTGTAAAAGACTAAGAATTCGCTAAAAAGAGTATCTAACTCTATATCTTTTATGCAATATTCTTCTNATATATATATATATATTTATACTTAAAATCCTCTGAGTTGCTTCGTTTTAGTGTAGTATTGAAAAAAAAACAAAATTATATTTTTTCTCAAACTGCGGAGAAGTACCACTATTTAAGGACTTCATATACATATAATTCCTGATGGCTTAAATTTATTTTTTCAACTACCCAAAAACTTTAAAAGACTAAGAATTCGCTAAAGAGAGTGTCTAACTCTATATCTTTTATGCAATATTATTAAAGTGTCAGTAAATTGTGAAAAAGAGTTGTAAGTTATAGGCAAAAGCCATTCGAATATTCAAATTTGTTGTTATTAAACTGAAAGTTATTTTCGAGATAACTAGCGACTCTCGACAAAAAAAAGTCAGCCTTCTTTTTAAATAAATTAAGCTCCATCATATTATCGCAACTGGTACGCAAAGACCCGGCGATATGCCCATAACACGATTGAACTTTTTGTTGTATTAATTAAATAAATGAAACATGTCAACTATAATTAAATTATTTTCATCTTACTTTTTATAGTACAGTTTAAAAAGCGTAAGAAAATCCTAAAGTATTTTGTTTGAATTGAAAATTCAGTACAAATCAGTACAAATTTTGGAAAATCAGGACATTAGCGTACTGATTGAAGAAATGAGTAAAATCAGTACAAGAGTTGAAAAATCAGTATTGTACTGATAAAATCAGTACGTCTGGCAACCGTAGGTATTGTCTTCCCAGAGAGCGCATATTCCGATCTGCCTTATTTGAAAAACATCATTAGTTGTTTTCATTTGGATTATCCAACTCAGTATCACGATCATTCCCCACGGAAACGGTCTGGATCATTCTTGTTGGAGTTGGCAGCACTAATTTTATACTACTAGACTAGACTAGAAGAAGACGAAATTATAAAAATGAACTCACTAAATGAGGGAAATTCCATTTAAACTAAATAATATTGACTTAAACAAATATTTAGCATAAAGAAAATTTATTTGAAAGTTAAAAGTAGCAATGTCAGAATATATGTTTGTGTCATTTGTTAGTGCTGCCAAACCGTACTGCCGTATACTTTGGGTTTCTGTTCTCATGCTTAGATTCTCATTCCAAACATTTAAAAACACTTGAATTTTCAATTTTTGATTCTTAAAGTTTGCGTTTGTGTGATTTATNTAAAGAAAATTTATTTGAAAGTTAAAAGTAGCAATGGCAGAATATATGTTTGTGTCATTTGTTAGTGCTGCCAAACCGTACTGCCGTATACTTTGGGTTTCTGTTCTCATGCTTAGATTCTCATTCCAAACATTTAAAAACACTTGAATTTTCAATTTTTGATTCTTAAAGTTTGCGTTTGTCTGATTTACATCGATAAGTATAAGAAATACGAAAAATATTCACTTTTAGACATTAATTTCTTGTTATTTTACATTTATATGTTATTGCTTATCACCAGGGAACGGATTTTATGGAAATNTGTTAGTGCTGCCAAACCGTACTGCCGTATACTTTGGGTTTCTGTTCTCATGCTTAGATTCTCATTCCAAACATTTAAAAACACTTGAATTTTCAATTTTTGATTCTTAAAGTTTGCGTTTGTCTGATTTACATCGATAAGTATAAGAAATACGAAAAATATTCACTTTTAGACATTAATT
>NW_016162864.1:25483-39937 GCF_001687245.7 Rhagoletis zephyria | reverse complement strand
AGTAATTGGTTCAGTGGAATAATGACTGAAAGCTACTCTCTCAATTATAAGTTCGTCTGTCCTCCTGACACTCACTAAAAGAGGGCACTCGCGATGTACAATTCTGTCTCCGTGTAAAAGTATGGAATATTCCACACACGCCCTCCTCACCTAACCTAACCTTCCAGACGAAGCGACTCGAATATGTTTTAACTCTTGAACCTATAAAAGATAATGCGTTATGGAATACCCAGGACGCGCAATAACCTGACAATGGATATGGATGTATTCTGTTCTCCTTTAATCACTCAGTTATTCGTACTGTAAGGCTAGTTTTTAGGAATGTAAACCTCGATTTACGGGTGACGGGAGATTGTGGATTCGCCGCCATCTTGAAAACAAGGATGGACAAAGTTTTTTACTAACTCAGTGAAATAGCTATTTGAGAGCCTCAAATAAAGTATGGCTAAATGTTAGAACACATAGTTGGTAGTCGAAGTCTAAAAGGAGTTCATTCCCTCGTATTACAATTATGTTTTACAGTGGTTCAAGAATTTACTTTTTGGTCAAAAATTAAAATAATAAACTTGTCTTTTTAATTATTTACGAATCGATTTAAGATATAATTCTCTTGAAGGTACCAACCGTCTAACTCCCACCAGAACGGGACTTTTTGACCCAACTTTTGAAAACTGGTAGTTAAAGGGTTAAGAGAGTCTACAAATATATTCTATATATAATTTTATTAGCGGAAAATGGAAACCTTCTCCGGTTGAAGGGACTCGATTAAATACAGAAAATTTCGTTTAACAAATTTTTTTTTTTACTAAATAGTCCAATCTTTAACCCTTCGTAAAAAGTTTTTAGTATTGCTTCGGACAAAATCCTCGTATGGTGTGATTGCTTAGTATTATTTCTAACGCTTAGGCATAGTTTGGTTGTAGTGATGAATTGGCAGTTTTACTGAGCTAAGTGGTAACCACCTTGGCCAGCCCTGTTTTTATGATGATAGCGATTAAGCAACCCTAGGACACCCAGAAAACGGCTTGGTCAGCGAACCGGGGAACCGGCTTTCGGCACTTTGTTAAACTTCTGCTTACAAGAAAGTCAGCGGATAATAACACCGCAGGCACTGAAACTGTAATACGGACTATGTTGGAGTCATAGCGTTACATTGTTTCGTCGAAGCCATTCCCAGTCTGAAGCTAGAGTACAGCAGCTATTAGCGAATCTGCGAATAATGAGAAGAGGAAGGAACGGTGTGATTGTATTAAGACAGCACGTGCTTGGTGCAACCAACTTTTTGTAGTTTCGGAAAAACCTCTTTTGCCTCGAATTTTTTCAAGTACACAACTCATAAGTTCAATAAAATACATATATGTAAATCAATTACGAATACGATTTGCTTTATGCAAATAAATTTTTGAAAATTAATAACTAGAAAATTTTGCAATGCAAAAGTTTCAAATGAAGTATTGCTGAGTATTGAATTTCCAGAGAATGGACCTTCGTATCAAATTGAAATTAAACGGAAAAGGCAGGAAACTCACACAAATTGGCACACACACTACTGCATTCGCATTGCTGACTTGCACTACTTGTTCGCTAGAAACTCGGCGGCGAATCACGCGAAACTCACGTACCGCTGACGTTGCGAAAAATCGAATGAGGCTGAGGCTGAGGCTGAGGCTGAGGCTGAGGTTGCGGCAGTGGCGGCTGGGTCTGTGGATGTGGCGGCTGGGTCTGTGGATGTGGCGGCTGCCATTTCAATCAGTGGCGATGGCGTGAATGGGAGCAAAAGAAGTCTGGAGCACACACGAGATGCATTTCGATGGCGTAGCATCTCGACTCATTTTCTGCTTTTTCACTTTTCGTTTTTATATATGTATGTTTTTTTTATTCAGCGATTTTTTTTTCTATTTTTGCGTGCTTTTTTCACACCATTTGAAGCATTGAAAATTTCCGTGAAATGAGATTTTGAGGCTGCGTGCGTGCCATTCGATGCAGATCAGTGCCTGAGGGCAACAACAACTAAAAAAAAAAACAGAAAAATAATAGCAACAACAGCACTAGCAGCAAAACGCAACAGACGGGGGTCGCGGCGCGGGCACTGAGCAGCATTAACAATAAGCAGCACACGTGTAAGCGTTATGTAGATATGTAATTATGTATTCATTGTGGCTGCGCATGCGCATAATGCAAATTCAATTACAACTCTCAAGTGCGGGTTAAAGGGCGTAGTGAGTATGCAGAAGATGCAGCAGATCGTAATCGCCAACTCCTGCCGAGCTGCAGCCGTATTTCGAGTGCAGCAGCGCAACAACAATAACAAGAACAATGACGATAGTGGTGCGCAAGGATGCGTTTCTTTTCGAAATTTTAAATTTGTTTATATTTGAAATGCGACAGACATCTATCTTGCTGAGACGATCTTGTGCGCTTATCGCGCCTAGAATCGAGTCGAGTGGAGTAACCAAATTTAGTTTTTCGTTGTTTACTCGCAGGAAAAAGGAGGGAAAACACTTATTCGGCAAATGTCAACAAAACCATTGAAAACTAAAGGAAAATTAGGAAAATGTGTTTTTTTCTTTTGTAACGAAGAAATGCTTTTATTTACGCAAAGATAAAGTCGCCTGAGCGGCAATGTGCATGTGTGCGTGTACTTCGAGTACATTTATCAAACAAAAATATTTATTTACTTTTCAAATAATGACCCCGGCAGTCAGCAGTCAACTTCGCAGCTCATAATGCCGATGCTGTTGCGCTCGTTCACATTTAATTTTTGATTTTTTTTTTACAGCCTCGATAGCTGTTGTGCGAGTAGTGTTTGTTGTCGTTCTGGCTCTTCTTCAACGTTTCCTTAGCGATTATCAGCTACTCGAAAGTCATCTGGCTGTCTGTCTGTTTGGCTGGCTGCATTTCTTGCATTGACTACTTCATTTGTTGTTGTTCGTTGCATTTTTATTGCTCTGCTGCTGTGTCTGCTGCAGTTTTATTGTTGCACTGCGTTGTTTTTCTTATTGTTGTTGTAAAAATTGCTTCCTCACTTTTGTTATTTTTTGTTACTTAGTTGGTTTTTTTTTAATTTTTTCAGATTTATTTCTTTCCGAGCATTTAATGATTTTCCTTTGAAGCAGGTATCTCTACAACGACAACAAGAAGCATCGAAACAATAGCAGCAGCAACAAATACTGAGCATCAATAGCTATGCATTTAACAACAACAAACAAGCGGCAGATTAACAGCAAATGCATTGAAGCTGATTTTCATTGTTTCGATTGTTTTTGTTTCTGTGTCTATTACTCTTTGCTATATATTTTCATTATGCATACATAGTTGTTGTTGCAATTGATTGTGTTTGAAAAACTCGCAGCCTTCACTTTTATGCTCGCGCATTCTTTGCTTTTTTGCTTTTTCTTCAGTTCTGAGTTGTCGCTTCATTTTACATTTCCATTCATTTTTTAGTTGCTTTTCTTCTTCTTCTCATTCTGCTGCATATTCTTCTACATATCTTTTTGAGTTCGTTTTTCTTATTCTAACACAAAAAAGATGCAGCGCTGCTCATCAGTTGCACGTTGTACACTACTTACTAAGTATTTGCGTGTGTATGTTGCGCCCACCTGGCCGCCGTGCAGCGCTGCTTTGCCTCCTCTTTCTTCATCGAGTACAGCAGCGTGCACTAATTCACGAATAGAGTTGCCAGCGGACTAGGAATGCCACGGTGCAGAAGTTTGCTCTCCCTCGTCTTAGAAAGACGGTCCCTTTTACCCCCCTAAATTGAATACCTACGTATCACTTATAGAGCTTTCAGGAGAATTATGCTGGTATTCTGATACTGGACAGAAAGCTATCTGGGAACCAAATATTGAGGACAGTAAAGCCACCATTGGAAATTCACTAGAAAAGTCCACATCAGTTAAGAAGTTAGAATTCGTGCAAAAGGCTGCCCTTCTTGGAATCTGGGGACGCTTCGGCTCAACACTGCCGCAGACTGCTCCGTCATCAAGCTAAGAAACACTGGGTTCTGCTTTAACACGGCTTTCATAGCTGAAGAAACTGATCGGCATTGGCTTCGAATGGAAACCAGGAAACATATTCACGGATGTGTCTAAGTTGACTCGCAGAGTTAAGAAGAGATGGTAAACCGTAAACCGTAAGTTTAGGCAAATCCATAAGCCGTGTGCTTCCAGCATAGGTGGGCGCAGTAATTCAGATTACTTAGTAGGGTAAAGAATATTTACATTTTATGTATTTACTCTACTAGCAAAGCTTTTAGTCGGTTTAGCGAGCGCTGCACAGTGGTCTGAATAGAAAATATAACCGGACAGAACAATTTTAATAGATTGCTGTTGATGGCGTTGTACTCCACTTTGTACCTACTGGTTTATGGGGCTACTGATTACAAATCTTCAGTCAAGTTTCAAAAATCCAATATGGCGGATCCAACATGGCGGACAAATTTAAAAAAGAATATATATATTGAATTCGCGCGAAACTTGTTAATCGGGGGGTATTTGAAGTCGCCGATCATAAATCTGACCATAAATTTTTTAAATTAAAAATGACGATTGGCAGAATCAGATTTTATGAATTTCGACTCGAAACTGAGGGAAACTTGAGTAATAACTTCCCTTCAGAAAAAAATAATAATTTTGCAATAGACGCACCGTTACACTTTTAGCAGCAGTCTCGAGGACGTCAGACTTATAGCCAATATACATCGGTACCACTTAACCTGCAACTACTGATTTGCAAAATTTTACACCAACAGTGACATGAAGTCAGTCAAACTACTCTCATGATTGCTTTTGGTTTTATTGAAATTCATTAAATAAAAAACTTTATTGCAAAAATTTGAAAATCCCAAATTTCAGCACTCTGCTTGAGCTTTGATCATCTGGCAGCACTTCCGCAGTCATGTCAGCCTGTTGCTCGCCTGCCGTGTCTACCCACACACTCTACCTGTACCTCTTGTGCACCTTCTGGCTGTCCTTTACTTTATCTTTTTCACATAAAAATTTCTTCCAGCCGCGCTGGCCGAGGCTGACGCAGTTGCAGGCTGTTTTTACTTCTTCCCTTCGTTCTCTATCGGCCGCGAAAAAAAAATAATAACAGCTCGATGCATTGTCTTTCCTGTCTGACTATCGTTCGTTGTCTATGAGCGCTCATACATGCATAGTTACATATGTATATGCATTAGGGTGGTCCAAAAATGCATGTGATAAAGTAAAGTAGGAATCTATATGCCTGGGGTTGTTTTATATAAAAAAATATACCCCTGTTTTTTATTTCGAAATCCAAAAATATTTAGAGTTCGCGCAACGCCCTAAAATTTGTCCATGTATTTTAAATGAGGAAAAACAAATTTTCATGGAAATGCTACAGAATTCTTGAAAGCAAATATGAGACTTCTAGGAATAATATCAAAATTTTTATTTTACCATTTTTTTTAATACTAACGATCTTTTATGGGTCCCTTTATTGGATTTTTGGGGTTTTTGGGACCCATAATAATAGTTTAAAAATGGTTAAATATACAATTGGGTATTATTATTTAGTCTGCTAAAGAGAAACAGAGTTCTCGGATCATACCACATTTATTTTCAAGAATTCTATGCTATTTCTACGAAAAAGACTTTTTCCCCATATAAAATACATGGAAAATTTTTAGCGCTTTGAGCGACCTCTAAATAATTTTTGATTTCAAAATAAAAAAACTGGGCTTTATTTTTTTGATATAGGAGTTGAGATACAATGCCGACTTTCCTTTTTGTTTAACACCCTAAAGTAAATATATACATATACATATAAAGCATATTTACATGTGGCCGCGTTGTGTTTTTCTTCCTTTGCTTGGGTGTGCCTTGCCTTGGTTGCATTGTTGTTGCGCTGAGTTACCTTGGCTAGCTACCTTTGCCTGTCTGTTGTTTATTTGAGCGTGTATATGTTTTTGTTTGCTTGTTAGAAATTGCGCTTTGTTGTTCTTAGCTCTGTTTCTCGTTCTCCTTCTGCTTCAACATGGTACGTACATACTTACATCTTCTTCCTGCCATTCGCTTTCTGCCGTCTGCCGTCTGCTGCCTGCTTCTTGTCATTTTGTGATTTGGTTCAACTCATTTTTCAATGTTATCAACTTCCCTAATACTCGCACTGACTGCATGGTGCGCTGTTGCAACATGCCTTACAGCCAAACATACTACCTGCCTTACAAATCTCTGTACAACGTTCCTTTATAATTCTTTCCGCGTATGTGTGTGTGTCTATTTGTGTCTCAACGTATTTTCCTTCACTTTTTTTTATTACTTCTTTTATGGCTTTTTCCTTCGTGTTGTTGCACTCGTTTTTTATGTTTGTTGCTTGCAACTTGTCATCGTATATGGAGCGCGTATGTATGCATATCTACATGGATATATGTATGTGTCTGCCACCGTTTGCTTTGGTAGTTGCTTGTCTTACTCCTCCTCTTCTTCGCCGCTCTCCACCATTTACTGTTTACTGCATCGCCCAACGGAAATGTTCTCGATGACGCTAAANAATGTGTCTGCCACCGTTTGCTTTGGTAGTTTCTTGTCTTACTCTTCTTCTTCTTCGCCGCTCTCCTCTATTTACTGTTTACTGCATCGCCCAACGGAAATGTTCTCGATGACGCTAAAATGTATGAAATTAATCTTTCTACATGGGAACCGCTGCGGTGCATTCCGATCGTCGTTCTGGTCTAGTTGTTGGCAAATGTGCTCCCACCGCTCTGACAAATGTTGCGCGAATGTGGCAAAAAAAGGCATGCAAATGCCAAGAAAGTGCTTCGAAGCGCAAAACAAATTTCCTTAGCATACTTTGGCGTTGAAGTGGCGAAGAAAGGTGATGGAAATCAATTGCAGTATAGAGAATTTGCCAATATATTGAAGCTTTTAATATTTTGCAGTAATCGAAAGCGCATTTCATGTGACCAAGAAAATCGCTGAAAACCTTTATTTTATGCCCATTGTGAATATTACACCTTAACTGCTAAGTGCAGATATAGAAGTTCTCCAGAAGATTTACAATGCAATATTGGTACCAAATCTCGGATATAGTTCGCAAACCCGCCTATAGGCTGACTTGAAGCAATCCGATCTATATGATCCAATGATAACGTAGTGTGCTTTTGGGTCAAACGACAGCTTGATTTGTTTTCCGATTTGTTGAGAGACCATATTTTAGTATACCGGCCATTTAATTTTTGTTGGTTTTTATTTTAGCATATTTCGAGGGACTCTACAATAATAAAATGTGCTATTGCAGATAACTGTAGAATTTTGAAAAACCTTCGCGGCCCCTGAAGCCGAGCCATGATAAAAGGGTCCAGTTGGGCTTGTAAATTAGCTAGTTAAAAAGGCTTTCATACCTAAACAAACTCTTTCACTAGGTTAGGTTAGATTAGGATGGCGTGTGTGGAATATTCCATACTTTCACTTGGAGACAGAATTGTCCACTGTGAGTGCCCTCTTTTAGTGAGTATCACGAGGAGAAACGTGCCTATAAAACAGACAGTAGCTTTCAGTCATTATTCTACAGAACCAATTACTAACCCCGATGAAGCCGATGAGATCCAACATTTCCACCGCCGTAAAAGCATTGGAGCTATAGCACAGTGGCCTGTATGTCCGCTGTCTTTTTCGTACTAAGCCGCGGCCATAATAATCGTGTGCTCTCACAGTCTTCTCGTTTGACCACAAGTAATTCTTCACGGGCACGGTGCACTGTAACGTTGGTAGTACGGAGCTATCCGCTTCTTCTATTGGCATCTCTGACCCGTATCTGGCCATCTCATCAGCCGACTCCTTCCCCCCAATTTTGCTATGTCCGGGAACCCAGCATATAGTTGATACGGCTCAGTGAACCAGCGTGGTGCGACATTTCCATACAGTTCCCGATTTCACTATTTTAGATCCTATTGCGTTCACTGCTGCCTGACTGTTGACTTTTGGCTTTGTCTACTACTAAGTAAAAGACTAGCTTCCCTCTCTACAGTGTAGATCTCCGCTTGGAAGACACTGCCGTCGTTCGATAGACGAAAGGAGCGGTTGATCTGCAGGTCCTTCGAGTGTCTACCGGCTCTGGTTCCTTGTTTGATTTTTGGACCGTCAGTGTAGATGGAAATAATCCCCTCTGCTACTGTCAGTCCTGCATCCCATTCTTCTCTGGTCGGAAACCTAATTGGTATTTTCGTATTTTGGGGCCCAAACAGGTGTAATGTAATCAGTGCTGGCTTCTATGTCAGATTTAATTCCATTTAGCCGACCCCTTTTTATTTCCTTCAGTATTTCTGCATGCCCGAAATTGGTTGCCTTCCACTTTTTGGCTTCTCAGAGCTCGTTTTTCGAATGAAATATCATGTTGAGCCCTTCCTGAGATGCACTACTACTGCCCCCGATATGCCACCATACCAAGGTTGCAATTAGTCTGATGATTGTGGTGTGCATCCCATAGGTGACGAACGGTGATAGTGCACTCTTTCACTATGTTGACAACATTTTTGTCTGTCTTGCTGAGGCCTCAGAATTCGGAGTTTTCCTTCCCCTGTAAATCAAATCGTATATCACCAGTAAAGTGGTGAACTGAGCATTCTCACTAGAAAAACATTGAGAAGGGACAAACTTTAGGTCTGTCATCGGGAATACTAAGAACATTAGCCCTTTCGTTGCCTTTCAAACCCTTAAAGTTATAAAATTATAGGATGAGAAATCTCTACGAACACTTCCAGCCAACGGGCGGGCTTCGAACAGGTACTGCCTGAAAGTAGAGCTCCGATGGGCTCTTTGCATAACAAAGTGAATGTTTTACCCTCAGAGTTCTAAAGTAAAGTGAGTTTTTGTGAGGATTTTAGGCGTAAGGCTCTATTAAAGTTTCCCACCTAGGTTTAGCTCAAAATAATTAGTGAACGGTATCTACTGCTAGAGAGCTGTCTTACCAGTTAATCGTTATTCCTTGGGATTAGACTCGACTAGTTGATGAACGTTAGAGTAACGATCCTCGATAGAAGACGGCAGGCCTTTAGTCTGCAGCTGGACTCTAATGCCTGCCTCTGATTACTGCAAGCTGCCGAAATAGGCATTCCCTGCACCGAAAATATGTAGTCTTTTGCTCGCGGCTGTTCACTTCGCAAAGTGAAGCTATATCTGTTCTTTTGTCTTCGGACCAAGCAACTGACTTGGCTCCATGTCTTATTCAGATTGCATCTGCTTGCAGTCCGTCACCGCAGTCTCTCAACTTCACAATTAAGGAAAATCAGTTACATTGGCTGCGCTTACAACTTAACAAAAACAAAAACCAATCGACAATAACCACTATCGAGCAACAGCTTGTAACTCAGCCGCGAAATAGGACGGCGGTTGATCGCAAAAACCCAACCAGCGAGCAAGCCGTAACTGATGACAGCGCTATGGCATCCTGAATGCTGCGCACAGCGCCTACTAGGTGGTCACTTAAGGCATTTTCCTCCCTACCCTTCTGCCCCGCCTTAAAGCGCGCCGGCTGTTACACCAAATTTAGCAGTAACAAAACCTGAGCATCCAGACCACTTCGTTGCACTGGCTCACGGCGAGCAGATAATGTTGCTGCTGATGACGATGACGAAGTGGAAATGGAAGTTGTCGCTCCAAACCGAACCGAACTCAAACCATTGCAAAGCATACCAAAAATGGTCAAATTAAACCAGTATTTATGAGCGTCGCAAAGTGGACATTGGAAAGTGGGGCAATTGGCGTGTGGTGTGGTGTGATGCGCGAAGAGGGTGGTTGGCGAGCTATCAAAGCTGCAGTTGAATGGTGCAGAGGGAAGTGGAGCTGGTAGACAGGCGCTCGAGCTGACGCATTGAAATACTTTTCGAAAGTACCGTTAGTTGGTTGAACAGGTTAATAATAAACACGCAGTCAACAGCGCAAGCGCGCGTATAACCGTTACGTAGAATAGCAACAACAAGCGTTGGGTGGCAGACAGGCGAAAAAATCGAATGAAAACAAGTCGTCGCGAAGTAAATGAGTAAGATAAGACAAAGCAAGAAAAACTACAGACATATGGAAGTCCACGTAAATGAAGAAATGGCAACTGAAGTATAACTTAAGCGCAAACATTTTTGGACACTTTGCTGCTAGTACATTTATGGCGAAAGCTCATTAATTGCATTTTTTATGTTGAAAAAAAAGAATTCAGGCTGCAACGGTAATTTGTGTCGTTGATCACACGAATTTTCAAAATAAAAAATTTTAATTTTTATTAATCATATTTTGATAGTTTTATGATATTCAAACAAAGTAAAATATTTATTACATTCAAATTTAAGAATTTTAGACTTTCCTCGTTTTCCAATGAAAAAAAGAAATGTTCTTAAAAAATTTTTTTTTGGGAAAAGTGTTTAAAGAAAATTTTTTGTAATACATCGGATCTTTTTTTAAAGAAAATTTATTATTTTAGAAAACTTGGAAATTTTTTATATTGAAAATTTTTATAATACAAACATTTCTTAAACCAATTATATTTTGGGGAAAAATTTTTTTTTTGAAATACAATTAAAAAAAAAAACATGTAAAAAGATAACCTTTTTTCAAAAAAATACAAGTCCAAGTTTCTTTTTACTGCAAAATCAATTAAAAATATTGCTTTAAAACACTTACCACTCTTGGATTTTAGTTCCTAGACTGCTTAAAATTCTTTCTGGAACCTTATTTTTTTGCATAAATTTTATTTGTAGGTATGTATGTATATTAAATTTTTGCGTTTTGTTATTTGGAAATCTACCCCTTTTATTTTGCTTTTGATTTTTTTCTTTTGTTTTTTAATTCACCCTTAACGCGTTTGGCTACAAATTTGGTTACGCCTGGGGTTTGCGCATGCGTTTCACTGGTTTTTGTTTTTAAGTGCACGTGCACTTGACGGTTTTTTAGCATTTCGCTCAAAATTTCCAGCGTCTCTAGCCAGTTTTCTAAGCCACTTGTGAACAAGATTTTTTCGATTACTTTTCAGGAATCATTATTCATGGCTTGTTTGCTATACTGCCGTCGATTTAACGCCACCGTTTTGCTGGATTATGTCGCCTCTTTTGTTATATAAGTTTTTTTATTTTATTTTTGCAATTGCCGCTGAAAGATTTAATATTCCTATAGGAAATAGAGACAAAGATGAGCGCCTGTAAGCGAATCCGAATTTTCATTCGTTCATTCATTCGCTCTTTAATTGGCTTATTGCCTGTTTTGCTAATGCCTTTTTGCCTAATGTTTGATTTTGTAATTTCAACAAATACTTGTAAGTGATTTTTTTAATTGTTGTTGTTGCTTTTGCTGTTTTAATTGCCCCACGGCAACTGTCAGAGTGACGACTGCCCAAAGTTGTCAACGCTGAGCTGTGATTGTGCGTGCTAACATCTCGATTGTTGTCGTTTTCTTTGTTGTTGTTGTTGTTGTTGTTATTGTCAATTTGTTTATTTGCTTTAATTATCGTTAATTCGTTTATTGCTGGTTTGTGTGCAATTTTGTTGTTGCTTGCAATTGTTTGCTTTTTTGCCGCATTGTTTATCGCTCAAAATTTTAGACTATCAGCTGAATTTTTTTTATTCTATTAAATCATTTTTATTTTTACAAAACGTTTTTGTCATTGGCGTTGCCGGGAAGCTTACGCAATATAAGTTGTTGTTGTAATATGTGTATATACATACTAGGGTGTCCATTATTTACCAAGTTGTTTTTTTTCGATATTATTGTCTAACAAAGAAATTTTAATCTACTCAAAGTTTCAAAGCGCCACACTCGAGTTGATAAAAAAATGAGAATTGTTTTGCAAACAATTGTAATCTAAAATTTGTGCTCAATTGAATTTTGTGATGAGTGAGAGTAAATCTATAGATTAAGAAAAAAAAATAAATATTTTTAGTCGGTGAAGCAGTAAATAAAATTACGGGCAAAAAGTTAGCGACAAATAAAGAAATGCTCCAGTTTTTATTTCATCGGTTAAGAAATCTCAATAAATGAATAAATGACTGCTGCTCAATCGTTATAAAAGAGGTTACAAAAAATTCAATCCACTTTGTATAAAAATTAAAAACAAAACTAAAATAAATGTAATTAAAAATCCTAAACATAAATATTGAGTATATTTTTTAAAAATCCATAAATATGTATGTATGTATGCTTATACATACATGCGTGTATAAAATTAATTATTTTTAATTTACGCAGTTTTAAATGAAAAAATAAAGAAAATTGTTTCTAACTTTTTTCCTGATCCCTTAATTTTAAACTATTCCATAAAACTCCAGAAAAATTATTTTAGAATTTGATTTTTACAAACTTGATTCTCTTGACTAACAAAAATGGTCTGCCTACAATTTCTTCCAAATTTTGTTTTCATAAAAATTTAAATTACCCTTAAAGTATTATTTCCCCGAGTTGCAAGCATTAAAGTTCTTGGTGAAACTTTAATCTAGGATAAGAATTTTTAAATATCGATGTACATATAGGTACTCCTCTGAATTCCATTACTTATAATTTATTCCAAAATTATGTTTTCCATAATAATTTTTTCACTCTTGAAAATACAAACCTTTTTATGAAATCTTATGAAATCTTATTAAATTTTTAATTCTTTAGTTTCTGAAATAGTTTCTTTTTTCAAATGGAGTGTTAAATTTTTCCAAAATATATTTTCTTTCTTGAAAATTTTCAATTCTTTGTAAGACAATAAATTTGCTTAAAATGCTAATTTTAAAATGTAAAGTTTTCGAACATTTTTTTTAACTTAGCTTTCAAACTTTTGTTTCGTCAAAATATTTTTTCTCGAAAAATTTAAATGTTTTTGTTTGTTAACTTATTAGTTTTTTTTAATGAATTTTGAACAACAGTTAGCCCTAAGTAAAACACTTTTTCTTCTTCTCCTTATTTGGCGCTGTAACCGTCTAAGCGATTTTGGCCGAGTTCAACAAAGCACGCCAGTCGTTTATCTTCTGTGCCAACTGACGCCAATTGGAAATGCTAAGTGAAGCCACGTACTTCGCCACCTGGTCTTTACATCGCAGTGGGGGCCTCCCTTATCCTCCGCTACCACCAGCGGGTTCCGAGTTGAATACTTTCAGAGCTGGAGCGTTGGAGTCCATTCAAACGACATGGCCTTGGAGCTGGCTTGCTTAGCCGCTGTATTTAAATTCGCTGTACTATGTCCATGTCGTGTTAAAGCTCAACGTTCCAACGTCTGCGGCACCCGCCATCGCCACGTGAAGGTCCGTAAATCTTCCGCAAAATCTTTCGCTCGAATACTGTACGAGCCGCCTTATCGGACTTTTTTAATAGGTGAATTTTAAAGAAGGAAGACGACCGCTCTGGCCGAGTGCGTACAAACTACGACTCACCCCGAAAAGCAATTTAGAAAATAGCTTATATGTAAAAGCGATCACCCCTCGGCAGAAAAAGCTGCTCATACAATTAATTTGCCGTTCGGAAAGTGTATAAGATTGTAACCTTCTATTGGTGTAACAATATCAAAACGCACATCACGAATTCGGGGAGTTTCATCATTACACGGAGATAACACTATGGATGTGATATCCGAAAAAAAATGTATAATAGTGTCCTATCCATAAATTATGGATAACATATCTATTTTTATTAAGCGCTTATTAAATTTTATTTGTATACAATCAAACAATGCGGATATCACATCCATTGTTAATGTTATCTTATCCATAATTAATTGATAGGACGAGAATATCAACTTTTATGGATTTCACATCAATAGTGTTTTCTCAAATGGTGTTTATAATATTTCCAAAATATTTTTGTCTAACTTTTTTTTTTGATAGAAACTGAGTAGTTTTTCCTATGGATTTTTTTTGTAATTAAAAATTATATGTCTTCAAAAGTTAATATGTATTTGTAAACTTAATAAAATGATTTTATAGCCATACTTAATTTAGATACAAATTTAAAAAAATGTTAAAATATTTTTATGTATACACATGCATAGCTAAAATTCAAATTGTTTTGTTCCTACAAATAATTACAAAACAAGTAAGAAAGTCTAAGTTCGGGCGGAGCCGAACATTAAATACCCGGCGCAACTATTAAATATATGTTTTCCACCTTTCCGAAAGCTACCGCTACATGATAAGCCGGGGTGTATAAATTTTAAGTAAGTTATATGAAAAGCGGCCGTAAGTTTAGTCCGATTTCCACAATTTTCAACGGTTTGCTTTTATGTGGCAAGCACAATAACCATATTGTGTTTGGTTCAAATTGCTAGAACGGTTAGCGAGATACATATATATGATCATAAGTGGGCGGTGCCACGCCCATTTTCCAAAATTGTATCATAAGCGTATTTCTTGGTAAAAAATTGTTGCAACCATCAATTTTGAATAAATTAGCTTTAATATTTACTGATTTATCGAGGATTTCGTATTTTTCTAAATTACCGTTATATGGGATGTGGGCGTGGTTATTGTCCGATTTT
>NW_016162864.1:14752-25259 GCF_001687245.7 Rhagoletis zephyria | reverse complement strand
CGCTTAATCGATTTCTCTTTTCATTCTGATCATTTATGTATACATTTGTCTATATCTATCTCGATTCGTTTTGCCTGTTACAAACAACCGTTATGTGAACAAAGTTATAATACCCTTGTGCACAAGTGCGCTCGGGTATAAAAAAACCTTAAATGATTTAAAATTGTTGTACCATAAAAATACATAGGAACATTTTAAAAATAAAAAAAAATAAACCTATACATATCTTCCGTCTCAACTTAAAGTTTTTGGCAAAGAAATAACTCTTTTTTTTACCAACTTAAAATTAAGTACATCACAATTTTCACTCTATATGATCTCTGCTTTGGCCCAATAAATCTAATTTGCAGTTCTTAAAGCATCTGCACAGACTACCGACGCTTCTGTTGCCTCCAAAAAACAAGAAAAAATTAAGTTTTAATCTTTGTTATGCTTTTGTTGTTATCTACTACTGTCCTTTATTCGCATTGTTGTTTTCGTATACAATTTCTTTCAGCTACTTAATGTTTTTGTCTGTCGCTCGCTTCTTATGCTACGTGTTCTTCAGTCCTCATTCTGCACACTTTGTTCTACATACTTTCGGTTTTTGTTTTCTTTTTTTTTAGTTTCTTGCCTTCACTTTTGTGTCACTCATTCGTTGTTGCTGCTTCGTTGCTTTTGCTTTTGCTTGCCGCTTGCCTTCGAGCGGCTAAAAATAAACAAAAATCCAACAACAACAACTTCATGAAATCCGCACGCAACTTTGGCAGCCGATGTGACACAGCTGGGCCGGTACTAGAAACCCCTACGTTGTTGTTAATAACAACAAAAACCACGAAAACGACCATAAACAACAACCACATACAACAAATCACGAGCTTCCTGTCTGCACAACAACTATTTTTGTAATTAATTTGCTTTCAGAAATTAGAGTCTGCCTTTAGTAAATAGTCTGTCTAATATTTGTCTGCAAATGTACGCACGTCCAGAGCCGGAGTCACATTTTGAGTTTCATATCAATGCAACTTTGTGCCGAACGCGGCGCAAAACACATCCGCTTCAATGCAATTTAGCCCGCACTCCGATTGAGTTATGTGATGTCTGTTGTTAGTGCTATTGTAATGGATGGAGCAGAAATTGCACGCGCGCACACAACCCACTTACCAAGCGACAAAAATTGAACTAAATCGCGCAGCGGAAGACTACACACCGATCAACTCAACGACGGAGTCAACTCAAATCCATTGGGGCGCATTCACCGGCTGAGCAGATAGATTGCGAAAGCAATGAGCACAACCAAACAGGCAAGCAGGCAGGTCGTGTAAAAACTCGTTGGACTGGCTGCTGCTCCCTCTCCGCAGTTGTGGTTGCATGCATTCTCTGTTGGGCGAGTTGTCTCTGGGTTGAGCTGTTTGGGTTCTCTCGCATCCGCCACGCACTATGTTTTCATGTTGTCACTAATCGCCGGTGTGCATAGCCAGTCTTGTGCGTCCGCCCGTCCATCCATCCGTCCATCGATTCGTTCATTCTCTAGCTAACTCCATGTTGGCCGGACTCTCTCCCCACTTGCTTTACGGCGTAGTGAGTGAGTGAGTGTCACTACGGCGTACAGGTGCGGTTATTTAACTGTCCTTACCTTTAATCTACTTACCGTGTTTTTTTGTTGTAACCCCTCGATACGTACTCGGCCGGTAGTGAAGAACAGGAAATGGAATTAGCTCTGGGACTATCGGAGAAATTGATCTAAATTATGTATTGCTATTAGTTACAGCTTTGAAGTCATTTAGGAGGGAAACATACAGTTCTTCGACATGAGCCACAGGAATTTGTGACTTCAGATCGCTGTCTTTGTATAGTTTTACGATTCTTATCAAAGCCATTAGCTACGTATGCTGTTTGATAGAAATTGTTAAACTCAATTAAAATGTGTTCTGAGTGATACTTCGAATTCTCACTTATTCGCCATTGTCACAACAAAAATATCCTTCGAAATGTAAAACCGCGAATCTTCATTTGTCTTAAAATATCACTAACATATTGGCTGGTAAAAAATGCATAAACCTATCGATGATCGCTAATGGTCTTTAGATTTTGTTCATATGTATTCAAACTCATACCTGAATGTAAATCAGTATCTTGCTACTTGTTGCCCGCCATCATCATAGCTCATTCGTAAAGCGACCCTTTCCAATGTTAGTTGATTGTACGCTCCTGAGTTTTTTCAGCTAAGCAACTCTCTTTTCGAAAGCAAGACACCCGACATTACTCAATGCTGAAGCAACAGATACTTAAATACGTACATATGTACTCTTCATACTGTATACGAATGTGCTCTAAGATATTCCACTTCGCCGGCTGCTCTGCTTATGTCGTTGAGATTTTTAAAATATGCTCGATCTCGATCTCTTCTGTAGATCACATGTCGTGTGTTTTTTTTTTTCAAAGATCACTTCATAAAGTGCCTCTCAGCTTAAGCGTACCATACTCTGATTTATTCCTACGAAATCATGTTTTTCGATAGAGTATTTTATATTTTTACCTTATCAATTAATGAAGTATTATTGGAAATACATAAAATGTTTGTATGAAATCAAAAGTACTTTAACCAACAGCCCATTTAGCTGAACTCGCGAATTTTGATAACAAAGCAGTGATGCTAGACATTCT
Organism: Rhagoletis zephyria; assembly: GCF_001687245.7. Lineage (NCBI taxonomy): Eukaryota > Metazoa > Arthropoda > Insecta > Diptera > Tephritidae > Rhagoletis > Rhagoletis zephyria. Next base: position 22,613 of record NW_016162864.1, on the reverse strand, counting down.
CTGTTAAAAATGCCTCGAAAATCTGGAAAAAATCTCTCAAGTACCCAATTGAAAATATTCCTTCTTACTCAGCGCTGAGAAAATTTTCAAAATTGTCCGTATACTTTTTAATAATTATATAGTAGGCATATCATTTTACTCCACATCACATCTTCAGGACGATTAATTACGTAAGACTGTCGAAAATTCTTGAATTTTGATCAAGTATGCGTCGATAACTGTGTCAAAAGAAAATCCGTTTTTTTATTTGAAATGTCCCTTTATTCCCTTTTAATAATTTTTGTTGCAAAATATCCCTCAAATAGGAAAATTACCCACAATCTGGGCATCACAGTAACAAAGATGCAGCGTTTGCCTGAAGATCACAATACCACATCCATCACTTCTACATCCTATTTGTGTTACGACTCACTCAATCACACATTGAGTGTCTCTGTATTCGAGTTCTGACACTCATTTATGCTACTTCTCACTAATTTCTGTTCGTTATAGTCACAGTCATTTGCTGGTCCAAGCGAATATGCTAGTTAAAGGAAAATGTCAAAGAATTTTGTTTATCGTTTTGTTTACTCTCGCCTTAAGTGAGTATCTTTCAACCGGTAGCTAAAGATATGAAAAATAAATAGTTGCAAAAGCATTACCAGGCCAATGCGAGGGCCTAAGTTTTTTTAAAGAAATAACTTTACTTAGAGTTTGTAGATTACTATTGTAGGTGCGATATGATTTGCGAGAGTTTTTATCAATTCCTGTATTTATTTTTCCGCTCATCTCTCAATGAACCTAATTATATAATTTGAGTATTCCTTGTTACGCGATTTTCTAAAATTCCTGCCTTTATCTAATCTATGTATGCAAATGATCAAATTTATAGTATTATTGCTAGATCGAGTGATATATTTTGATGGTGTTCCAAAGCGATCTGATCATATGATTGACCATTCTGTGAAACTTTGTATGAAGTCCTTCATATTGATTGTTGTGATTATAGCAGAGAACCCGCTGGTGTTAGCAGAGGAAGAGGGAGGTCCCCACTGCAATCGAAAAACCAAGTGGAGAAGGACTTTGCTTCATTTGGCATTTCCAATTGGCGTCAGTTGGCACAGAAGAGAAACGACTGGCGTAATTTGTTAAACTCGGCCAAAATCGCTTAGGCGGTTACAGCGCCAAATAAGAAGAAGAGGACCATTTCTGTTTCGCATGACCCATTCAAGCGATCGTGATTTTGTGCGAGTTTTGATAAATTCCAGCTTTATTTGAATGAGAAATCAGATTTCTGTAATTATTGTTGAATCAGGGATCTGTTCAAGACATATGCGCATTTGAATTGATTGTATGACATAAGCATTACATGTGATGTGATCGGTCTATGATTTGGTGGGAATTTTTTCCATTCCTGCACTGTTTGAATGGGCAGATTGAGGCGATAGATCTCGTGATATGTCCAAGTATTTTGATCGTAAGTTCTGATCATTCAATTTTATGTGATTTTGTATGTACATAGTTTTATAATTCGTTTTACTAATTAGACATAAAATAGTGGTTATTTAATACTTGTGGTGATTTGATGGTGGATCCGATTGGTGAGATTTTTTTTTTGATTAATCACGTGATCTGTTCGAATGATCTGATTGCATGGTGTGTTTATGTAATGTAATCATTCAGTTTTATGCAATTTCAGAGACTGTTTTTCCAGTAGTGGAATTAAGTTATGTGATCAGCCGCACATGATCGCGCAATACATGTAAGCCTTTTAATTAATTTGATTTGACTTCTTTTGCATTGAGTTGATACGGGATGGTCAGGCGAACTCGGCTTTAATGTATGATTACTGAGCTTAAAGTAAAAGTTTACTTACTGCGGTTAGTCGTATTGGTGTCCCTTCGAGCCTCTGAGCAGTTCTAACACATGAACTTTTCACAGCGGATCTTTATTTTTGAAACACATAAAAGTACAGTTAATAATTCATTTGAAAATCATTTTTATATTTTATTTCTCCGCATTAATTTATGTAAAATTTTCTTATTTCTATAGATTTTTACTTGTTGTCAACATTAGCGTCAGCCTAGTGGACTGAATTCCTGGGGTTTTATCGTTTTTCGCTATATTTTTGTCTTAGATTTGCGAGCAAATAACTAGCGCGATTTTGCTAGGCAAATTTTTGGCTAGCGTAGCTGCACATGCTTCGCAAAATTTTTATATTTCTTTTTAATCTGGCATTCCTGGCTACCTAAAATATCGGCTTAATGTTTCTGTTCTGAAATTTAAGTCTCTTTTCACCTTTTTTGCTAGAATTGTTTAGTTTGGTGTGGAAATTTAGGTTGACATTGTACGACTGAACTCGATATACAGTGGTCGAACAAAATACAGCCGCACTACATTTTGACAAGTTTTAACATATTATTTTTTTGTTATTTAATTTTGGTTAGTTTTAATAAAAAAAGGTTCATTCTTTAACAGAGCCTGTGTAAATGCAAATTTTCAAACTTAGTGCAATATTTAAAAAAAAAATTAAATTCCCAAACACTCGGAAAATTTTCGAGCTTTTTTTTCAACAGATTTCGCAGAAAGATTGAAAGTATATTTCAAATGGCTAAAAATTACCGTTGATTTTGAAGATTATTGTTTAGTTGTATAAAAAAATTACCAAAATTGAATAACCCAAAAAAAATAATAATATTCTAAAACTTGTCGAAATGTGGTGCGGCTATAATTTGTTCGACCGCACCACATTTCGACAAGTTTTTATATACATATGTAAATATGTATGTATTTACTTCGGTTTTCAGGAAATAAAAAAGCTTGGTTAGTTTTATTTTTTTTTTTTATATTTTTCTTTTATTTCATTGCATTATTTTGAGTTGTAAAATTTTCTGTAATATATTTTATTTTTGGTTTTTAATTTATCCTTTTAATATATCTGTATGTATGTATGTATTTGCAATATCTTTTCGATAATTTTTTCCATGTAACATGCAATTAATTTTTATTTATTTATAATCTATTAATTTTTGGTTTTTTTTTTTTGTTTTTTAATGTAGGTAGTTATTCATATGTTTAGTGGTGAGTGAGTGTGTAGCGAGCTTTTGCGGTGTCTTTTTAGTAAAAATCTTAATTTTTTACTCTAAGCAGTTCTGGTGTGTTAAGGAAAATTCTACGCTTTTGTTTTGTTTTGCTTTGCGGAACTTTCTAAGAAAACTCTGCTCTACCCTCAGTATTTGATACTCCTACATAGACTTTACTTTCGCTTTTCGTCAGCTTTTCGCTTCTAATGAGCGTATTTTATGCTAAATAATGTTCTGTGAAATTTGATATTTTTTGTTTATTAAAAAAGAATTTGTATTTTTTTTTGTAGATTTAAATGGCGTATAAAAGCATTTTGTTGAGAATTTATTCTTAGTGTGTTTTTCTTGTTATTTTCTTAGGGCCATTGCGAGCTTAAATTTTCATGTATGTTAAGATATTTTTTTTTTAGTTCAAAAGCATTTTTGCAGCAGTTTTTAAAGCGTTTTCTGCTTTCGCTTGCAGCTTTTTTGGTAGTTTCATCATTTTACTGCTGGATAAGTTTTCCGTTATTTACAATAATTTTCTATGTTTTTAATCTAATTTTCGTTTTGAAACAATTCCTAAATATTTATATATTTTAATTGCACATTTTTTGGTCTGCTTTTGCATACTTTCGAAATTTAAGGCTTTGCAAGGAAATTTTTACAGAAAAATTAAAGAAACCACAAATAATGCCAATTCGCTGGTACATAAATATTTTCGTTTCTTTTAAATATGGACTAGAATTTTTTGTAAGCTTTTGTAAATTTACGCAAAATTTTTGGTTTTTCAATTTTTCAATTTGCTTTGAATTTCTAGCTTAACGCTAAATTCGTATGCGCGCGTAGTTAACGAATTTGTTAAGCGTTTATATTTAGTTATAAATAATCGTAATTTTTACATACTCTAAGTACTGATTTGATTAAATTTTTTTGTTTTATTTTTTAGTGTTTATTAACATATTTATGTATATAGCTAATAGGTTCTCCGTACGCCTGTCTTAAGTCGCTAGCTTTTTTAAGTGTATTTTACAATTATTTACATAATTTTTATTTACATTATTTACTAATTTTTTTGCTGATTTTTTTTATAAGATTCTTCTATAACTTAGGTACGAGTTCATTTATATTAATTAAATTTTTTTTTGGTTTTTTAATTCCTAGTTCTATAAATTAGTTAATAAAACGGCATAAATAAAATGTATGTGTGTATGTATGTATTCAATACCGCATTTAAATTGCTTGTCGTTTGTTCAAATATATTTTTGTAGTGCAAATAATTAGTTGCGTACATAACGAGCCCTAACCGCCAAAATAACGTAAGCGACATTTTTTTCAAAATTTTCTTTTTGGTGCAGAAATATTCCTAGAGCGTCTATATGGATTTCTGCTTCAAAAAGAAAATTTCGAAAATATGTCGTTTAAGTTATTTTGGCAGTTGTGGCTCAATATGTATGCACAAAACTTACATATTCGGTATAAATAAGTATAAGTAATCAACCAGTTAACATTTTCTTATTTATATTTAGAGTTTAAAAAAATTGGTCAACAAATAAGCACAGTGTAGTTATTACGAGTGCATTCAGGTAACGAAATTCTTTTTTAGTTTTATCAATAATATAACTTAAAGTATAAATATCTCTTTATGTTTGTATGTTTGCAGGTATGAGAGTATGAGTTTTGATTTGGTACGCAATTTGAACTATTCGTGTGAATTTGTAATGATCCTGTATCTAGAGTAAGATTTCTAAGGAAAAAAATATATCACGAAAAAAAAAATTTCAAATGATCAAGTATCTCATTAAATTATCTCCAAGAATAAACGAATTATCTTAGCGAAACTCGTGTCTCTCACTGTTTCTTCTCGCCGCGGGTTTATAACCCATTATCTCTTAAGTAACCAGAGAACTTGATAAGTAGCTTTTTAAAACTGTAAAGGAGTCAAATTTTCAAGAAAGGTTGCACCATCTTTACAGTTTTTCAGGGCACTATCAGGCATACTACCTGGAAGCTGTGGAAGGGCCAAAGGATTTTCACAATTTTAGTTCTTTTCCAGTTATCTTTAAGTACTTACGTTCCTAGTGCAAACTGGCTCCCTTGTTCATCTGCCGTTCGATAGTTTTATGAAAAGAGATCAAACTGTAGCTTACGACATAGCTCTTGAAAATTTATCTTCACCAGGGAACCAATACCATAATCTCTAAAACCTTCATAAATTTGTTTGCTACTTTCTATTTGGTATTATTGCCTGCCTTTAAACTGACCCAAGTCCCCTTCTCGTTGATTCTTAAACGAAATTTGCTGTGAAAGCATCAGTGTAAAGTCTCTAAGTATATGAATTGTCAAAACCTACGATCCCTGCAGCTCGCAGCTGTATCCACTGGTTGAGTAACAGCTCTCCTATTGTTTCGCGAAGAGCTTTATCGGAGTCAGATTAGTAGCTTAAGATCCTTTATAGAATTGAAGGCAGGGTAGCTTTTCTAAATCTTTATACAATACCTCACAGCATACTCTTTAGAATATGACGAATCTGATAGCGAATGTAGGCTTTCAGTATAAGAGTACTATATGATCCTTCAGGTTTCATATTTTCTAACAACTTCCTGATTAGATTGGACTGTATTGGATTGTATTCGATTGGTTTGGGTTGGATTGAATTGTCTTAGATTGGATGAATCAGGTTCGGGATCGATTTTTCAAGCACTCAGGCATAGTTGTCCATCGTACTTGAGGCCTAGAGAGGGGATAATAAAAAGTGGAAAAAAGTAGGGGTCACTGGGTTCCGGGATTCACAACTGCTCTGCAAATTTTCTGGATTATTTTATAAAACTTAATAGCTCGTAGAGGGAAATACAATGTAACCTGGCCATTCAAAATATGTCTAAGCCAAAAAATTGTGCTACCCAGGCCTAAACAACGGCGGAGAATCGTAGAGAAAATGCTCTATAAGAGTATTATCCTCACCCTTTGGCCAAGATGGTCTTTTATTCCCTGTTTTTACGTAATTAGCATCACCAAGGCTCACAGCTATCTCCTTCTCTGTTTAAGGAGGAATTTCGCCTCTAAAAGAGTTTACCTTTTCATTAAATACTTGAATATTTTGCACGGGTCAGTAATTGTCTTAGATATCCTAAGTTGAATATTCTATTTCCCTAGCTTCTTAAAACTCAAAACAAAAACATTATTTCAAATAGCCTTACGCATACCTTTATAATTTAGTAAATTATTATATATTTATATGTATCTTTCTTGTTCAAGGTACTCAAAGAAATATGCTGCGTTCTAAATCCTTTCATTTATATATTTTTTCTAATAATTAATTAAGGAAACAACCATTAAATAACAACAGTTTTTTTTCTCTATGTTTTGCTTGTGTTTTTCAATATCGGAAAATATTTACAAAAGTAAAAGCTTTTGAAAGAACTCAGGGTTGTATTTGCTAATTTGAAACCGCTTCGGGCATGATGCGATAAGCGCAGCATAATTTAAGGCGCTGGCCTGCATGCCATACATATTTTATGCTAAAAATTAACTAAGTAAAAATATATAGAAAAAATACAACTTTCTAATTAGGCTAAATAAATTTAAAACAAAACTGTACTTTGTACTACGGTAGTGATGTGAACGAAATATTTCTCCACGCTTTACTTTTGCAGAGCAGAGAACATATAATCAAAGGGCATAGCGTTGCGGCTACTACAGATTTAAAAGGATGAGCTTTCGCTTTTTCAAATGTTTAGAAAATAAATAATCTCAAAAATTCCTAACAATTTCCATTTTTTCTAGTATTCGCTACTCTAACGCATACAATATTTATCTCCAACTAATCAATATCACAAGTGTGGTAATGCCGTTTAACTACTTTATGTAATCTGTGTAATGCTAAGCTAAATTTTTTACTACCCAAGTAATCCTATTAAACTCTAACTTATCTAACAAAAAAAAATGCTCTGCGACATGGTTGCATTTTTAATGCACATGACTGTACTTTAGGGTGCTGGTGTGTTATTCCAGACGCAACTGTACATGTGCATGTATGTGTGGTGCTTTAAATTTACATATACAGCAAGTGACGTGCTGCCACCTTTTGGAAATATTTACAATGAAATTCACGGAAAAATTATTTTATTTCATTTCTGCTTTGTAGTTCGATTGTCGTTTGGTTGTTGTTGTTATTCTTTGTGTTGAACATTTTAGTGTTGTAGTTGTTCTTATTGTTTGTTTTTGTTTTTTTTTTTATTCTTGCTTCCGGTGTAGAACTTAAATTTGTATGCCACTTATTGTAAATATATTAATGCTAGACTTCTTTTTCTGTTTTTTATACTCTTTAACTTTAAGCTACTTAAATAGTTTTAATGGAGCATTGTTTTTGCATTTATTGCTTACTTTTGTTGTAGTTATTTTATTTTAGTTTGCTTATTTTTTTCACTTATTTTTTTATAAATAATTGCTAAGAATCATTTTTGGTATTTTTTAGTTTATAATCAGTACTGTTTTCTTCGTTTGTTTGAAAGTTTTTGGTTTTATACATCTTTTCTTATTTTGTTGCTGTGTATTTCTCCATTTTTAGGACGGGTTCTAAATGAAAATTATTTTGCAGAGTTGCATTTTTATTCGCATCATTTACATTGCTGTGTTATGGCTAGAATTTTATGTTCGGTAAAGTGTTTTTTTTTTTGCTTTTTTCTTGTGTGTGGCAGTTAATTACGCAAACTTCTTTTACGGTTTTCAAGTTCAGCTTTGAAAAAAAAACATGCGCCAGAAGCTGTTTGATAGAAGTGCATTGAGTTAGAAAATGTCGGGTCTACGAAACTTGGGGG
>NW_016162864.1:0-14727 GCF_001687245.7 Rhagoletis zephyria | reverse complement strand
GGGGGGGGGGGGGGGGGGGGGGAGTCGAATGGTGCATTGAAATTGGTTTTTGTTCTCAGTTATAAGTTCTGACTAGATGTTTGGGTTTAGGAGAAACGAAAATCGATTGATGGACGGGTAGAGAGCTAGTTGGGACTTCGGAGAGTTCCTCCTATTTACAATATTTGCGCTTAAGAGCTTCAACGAGCACACCATTAAGTAAAATACTTTATGAGCCTGTGGAGAATTGCAGACACGTACAATGGATGAAGGAAATATTAACGAAATTTTTAAAATACTACCTTAAAGGCCTAAGAAAATGCTTTTAGTTTTGATCTATTTGAGTAATTTTGGAGTCCGATATTAATTTAATAGCGAGAACCGAGGCCATGGAGACGGATGGATGGATTTGTGTATGGAAACCCAAGCACTTTAACATACTTTACTTTAGCCTAATACTTGAATAAGAAATTTCTATAACCGGAATGAGGAACGTGAGGTAAAGTTGCTTTATTTTTAATTAATCTGTGAAAATTGTTGCGGTACAGAGAATGTGGCTGATCCATCTTCAGTATATCTGATCTTTAAATTCACCTTCCTAGTCTACTCAACTTCAGGCGAGCTAGACTGTGTATCGTCATCCATATTGGGCTGTCGGTGTTGTCCGTAGTAGCCATATCTTAGTTTTTAAAACACAAATGCGTGTTCCATAAGAGAATGTGTGGCGTGTGTGTATTTGATGTCAACGCAATTATAAAAAATTTTTGCGTTTGAGCGAGATGATCGCTCACTCAGCATGGCTCAATTGCTAATTGAGTTAATCCTGCGCCCAAAAATATGCTATATAAAATGCTATAGCAACCGAGCGTAATGTCATCAGGGAATTCTCAAATGAGCTAAGAAATATTCTGTTGAAGTATTAAGCAGTAAAAAAATGCATTCTTCTAGGTTAAGAGACTTAGTCGAGTGTTGGATATGAGTATAGAAATCTGCGAATATCGACTATTCAATTCAGGAAAGTAATCCTGACTCAGGGTTTTAATAACTGTTGCTCCCGATGCAAATTATATTCAATAAAAATATTTTGGTCTGAAAGTGGTGTCTGGGTATATTTTCTACTGGATGATTGAGTCAATTAATTTTAAAAAGCCTGCATTTTTTTATAAATTTCTTAAACTATAGCAGCGTGCGCTCTCTATTCTTGGTAAATCATCGAAAATCTGTGGGTCGCAAATCAGTGGGTTTCAATTCCTCCAAAAGGCTAAGGTATTCAGCAAGCTAAGTACTTATTGACATCTATATTATATGTTTGTTATTCAACTATAACTTAGTCGTAGGTCACGTTGTCGGTTTGCTGTGTACTAGGGGTATTTGCGCGCCTTTGGTTCGACCTCCGCACGCACACATACAGACAAGTACTTAACTATCTACGAATATTATATATCTACACAGCTTTAATGGGCGAGCAGCTTTTCCTCGCTTTGTAGTATATATTTACAATGAAATTTACAAATTTTCTAAGCGGCATTGCAAGTGGTTTTGTTTTTGGTGTGACCTCTCATTGACACTTTTGTTTTTTAGTTTTTGGTAATTCTAATAATGTTTACATAGTCATAATATCTGGTTGGTTATCACAAATATTTGCTCTGCTTGTCGCTTGAAATATGCTCCCGTGGCATAGAGCATGGGTTTAAATTTTTTCTGTTGAAATTCAAGCTTTCGAAAGCTTCAAATAAAAAAAAATATTACCGCCAAAAAATTTCTTATCCACTTAGAACTATTAACTTAACCTGATAATAAGAAGCAACAACGGCAAATGAACTCGTAACACTTTCCGCTGCCCAACCCGCCGCCTTCTTGTACGCCATCGTTTGCTGCAGTCTGCTTCCTCGCTCCTCTCTCGTATTATTGTTCGAAGCTGCTGCCCGTGTCCGATTGATGGCGCACCAGTATTTTGGGCTAGAGAAACTCGCGTTTGTTGCGCCCACCACCGCCGCCACTGCCGCTGCCGCTGGACGTCCCGCTGGTGTTACCGCCACCGCCTATCGAAGACGGTCCCGCAGTTGTGGGTGAAGTAGCCGCGCTGCTCGATGTGGCCGTTGTTGGTGTTGTAACAGGAGGTGCCGCTGTTGTTGTTGCCGCCGTCGCCGCTGCCACCATCGTTGTCGTTGTCGCTACAATCGGCTCCTCCTCCAGCAAACGCTGCTGTTCTGGACTCTGCACATGTGATGGCTGCTTGGGAGGCGCTGGTGCCTTCCTGCTCTTCGAACGCCGTTTCTTCAGCATCAGCGGTCCGAGTCCGTTGCCGCCGGATGTCGACGCCGCCGTCGCGCTCCCCATCTGTGCTGGACTGAGTAAACTGAGGGTCTGTGGAATGGGCGTGGAGCCTGTGCCTACCGCCGCCATTGCCAAAGCCGCGGACGTCGCAGTTGTAGGCACACCAACGCCTCCTGCGCTGCCACCACCGCCACCAACACCTGCCGCGCTTGTGCTAATGGGTGGCGTGGGCGGCATCGTTGAAATGGTTATCACAGTGTCTGCAGCCGGCGTGACCGCCGTGGAGTGTGTGCCGCCGCTTCCGCCGCCATCGACGACCCCGATGCGGGCAGGTAACGCGCCACCTCCAGCGCCTACTCCGCTGCTGCCTCCTACTGTGCTGCCGCCGCCACCCGCGCCTCCACTACCGCCGCCGCCGCCGCCCGGGCCGAGCTCGTCGCCTGGCGTTGTCTGACCCGAAGACTCCTGCGTCGGCAAACGTTTCATCAACTCACCTAGCATGTCCTCGATCCGTCCTATGCGCTGCTGCATGCGCTGCATCTCCAGGCGCACGTCCACCTTCAGGTCCAGCATAGTTGCGACCAAATCTCGCTGCGCCATCGTCGGTGGTTGTTCGCGCAGCCCCGTGTCGTAGGTGTCGGATGTGGTGGCGCGGGATGAAGCCATCTCGATTTGACGCTCGCGCTCCAATGCCAAATTGCGCTCCTTAGCGGCCAGTGCAGCCGCTGCTGCTGCCGCTGCAGGGCCACCTTCGCCGACGTGCCTCGTGTCGCGACTCGGAGGGGAGGCATCGATTTCGCCACCCTCGTCAATGGTGTCTTGGCGCGCAAGCGCCGCTTGGCTGGCCTGCAGTTTAGGAGCTTTAGGAAAAACCTGAATTCATTCACATAATTGAGTGTGAAAGAGAGGAGAAAGAGCGAAAGTTTGATGAGAGGGAGGTAAAGGTGTGGCATAGGTAGAGAAATGCGGGCCGGCAGGCGAGTAGGCAAGCAGGGGTGATTTGGTTGGGTGGACGGTGGGGTGGTGGATGTGTTCAACGAAACACAGTTAGATATTCGAACACGACGAGCGTGAAGACAGAGCGTTGAACAGTTAAAGTGCGGTTGTGTGTGAGAGAGTCAGATATAGAGAGGGCGAACAAAACGAGCAGTTCGCGTGTGCGTCGGCCAGTACGAAGTATGCCGAAACCCAATGCAAATTTAGTTGTTGCAGCGACAATACGATCCAGGGTTGCATAGGTGATGGAAGTTGTGTGGTTGTGGCGGTATTTATGATTGGTTAGGTTGAATAGTGAGCATGCATATGTTGACAATAATTTGGAGGGGGTGAAAGAGGGAGAAATATTTTTTATTAATTATTGGTTTAGTTGAATAAAAGTTTACTTTATTTAGATTTTATGTGCGAACTAGCGCGTCTTTAATTTAAACTAAAACCTAATGTTACAACAACTGAAACGGGCATCCTCTAACAGTTGCCAACCAAAGAGAAAAAAACGACCAAAATATATTTCAAATAAATAAAAAGATACCATAAATACATACCAGAATTACATAATTACAAAATATCAGTGACCAAACAAACAAACTAACAAACGAAAAGCCAAATATTCAAACAATCAATCAGTCAACGAATATCTCGCAGCTAAGACACAATGCGCGTATACGCAAGGGGTGGCAACACTCAAGCCCTCTACATTCACAGCATCGCATAGCAGGTGGCAACTTGTTTTTGAATTTTTTAGCACAGATCGGACACTACTCTTCGACTCGACTGCTCAGAACTGCGAATAACTACGCGCTAATCAAAATCATAATTCTTACAAAAAATATAAAATAAAAATATTTTCTTTGTTAACTAGTGTAGTAGTGTGTGTCTGCTGCGGTTACTAACTTCCAGTATGCGTATGCGCCGCCATTTGCGCTCCACCCACGAGCTGTGACCGCTTGCCGTGGTCAGCGATTCTAGGCTCTTGACGCGCTTCGCTGCCGCAGTCGCTGCTGTCACCGCGGACGTTGCTGTGTGCTCCTTCGTTTCTATTTTAAGTATACTGGTGTCTAAAGATTCGACGCTCTGCAAAGGAAAGTCATTGTTGTCGTTGCTTGTTTTGTTTTGTTTTGTTTTTTTCGGACTCTGGGAACTGTATTTGTAGGTTTCCGATATTCTAGCGCTATATGAGATTTGCTTTTTGGTGAATGTAGTTAGAGACTAAAGGGTTTTGGGGCTTTGGTGTTAGGGCAAATAACGGGAAAGATACCACCCACTAAAATAGCGAAATATTTATAAACTCTTTTTACAACAGTTTTAGCCAGAAGAAGATTTTCCTCAGTTAAGGAATGTACCAATTATGTTTTAGAGTCTTTGCATACATTCCCAGAGCTTTTGCATATAAAAGCTTAACTCCAGAGTATGTGAACTTTATTGTAGGCTTAATGAGCTTTCATTAATCGTAACTTGGCACTCTTTTATTTGAAATTAACCTCCGTTGAGGTATCGAAGCTCGCTTATGCGAAATAAAGAGCTTTTACGCTGTAATTATTCATGTAAATGAGTATAAAGAAAGTGTAAGGCACCTGTGGTTATAAAATAGTCGACTACGGCATTAAATTAATTTTCGAGCTTTTTTTAGCGTTCTCTAGTAAAACTGCTTTCTAAGTCCGAACACAGACGCCATATTCATTTAAGTTTTCAAGTTCTCTTTCAGAGAGTTTAAAAAATTCGTCCAAAAAGGTTCCCTACCAAAAATCCTTTATGAAATTGGATTGTACAACAGAGCTTTTGATTCAATGTTGACAAAAGATAGCTTTTATTGTATGCGTGCTTAAAAGCTTGAAGAGCTTCAGAATATGTAGATTAAAATTTAAAAGAACAATATGTGTATAAAAATTTGCTAAGAACTAAGCTGAAACAGTTTTTTTTAAGAAAACATTAAGTTTTTTTTAGAAAAAAAAACTAAAATTTTGTTTACCAAATATTCTATCTAAAAAAATGTAAAAGATTTCTAAATGTAATTTTCCAACTTTCGAGCGTTGCTAGTTTTCTGCTTTGCCTGATTAATTGAGCTTTTAAGCTCAGAAATTGTAAAAATATTTTTCTGAGAAAACCAAAGAACTTGTTAAGAAGAAATTAGGAACCAAATGCCAATAACCAATAAGAAAGAAAAAACTTAAGAAAAAATTAATGAAATAAAACATGGAATCAAAAATTTCATAAAAAGTAAAATTTAATATTTTTAGTCTTATTTAATACTTGCGAAATCTATTTAAGCTGTTTGTTTTCTTGTTTTTGTTTTTGTAATTACTTTATTGCCTTGTCCACCATTACTACTCGAAGTACTGCTCTGCCGCGCTTGGGCAGTGCTCTCACGCAGACTTTCGCGGGCGCTCAAACTTCTCGAGACTGCTACCTTGGCGCTCGTATCGCTAGCCGAATCGACACTTGAACTGCCCAGAAGGCGACCCCATTTACTAGCACGCGTACTACGCGCAGATGGTGGACCCGATGAGGGCGAGGGTGATGGCGTTGGAGAGGGTGCGGCAGCTGTTGTTAGGATGCGTGAATCCTCGGTGAGGGTTAATTTAGCAGGCAACTTCTTGGATAGGTTGTCACAAACAAAACGAGCGAGCAGTGCGGGAATGACAGGCGCAGCCAACAAGAAAAGGGATTGCGGGTGGAATTGAAGAGCAAATAAAAGAATAAGAACAAAGGGAATGCGGTAGTAGGTGTGCAGCGGAGGGAGCGCAATTGAAAAACGGGTACGGAAAAGGTGTTAGGTGTGTAGTTTGGGCATTAAGGGATTAAGCGTGTACACAAGATGGAGGTAAAAGGAATTGACAATTAAAATTTTTCGTTAGTATGCAAATTTTGACATGTATTTTTAGTGTTGAAAATTTGTGATAAATTAAAAAAAAAAACATTCAATAACAACAGCGAACATTAAAGGCATTCACATTGACAGGAGAGTGTGGGTGGCGCAAGGGTTAAATGAGAACATGTAAAGCATTTTTGTTTTTAATTTAGAAATTTGCAAATATTTTTTATGCAAAAAGCGCCAAGTTTATGTTTGGAGGAAGAAAGTTAGTATGAAAATAAGAAAAGGACGAGAAAGCATTGTTTTTGTTTTACGGGAAGAGAGAAGAAGAGACAACGAGCATAAGTACGAGTACCACAGAGGTGTTGTTAGTGTTTTACACATTTCTGTTTTGTTTTTTTAGAAACGCATGAATTGTTTACTAAATAAAAAAAAAAACAAGAATATTCTAAAAATATGTGTTTACACATCTTTTTTTAATTTTGGGCTTAGTAACTAGAAGATATTTATGTAAAAAATGTGCCTAAAAGTAGGCAATATTTATTATATAAGATCACTGCTGTACTTTGAGAATGCGATCGAAGTAAGTAAAATATGTGCTCAAGAGAGTAGTGGTGACGAAAGAAATTGAGAATTTTTCTAAAATTTAAAAGTACAAATTTGAAAGTTAGAAATTTTAAAGGGGAAAAGAAAAAGAAGGGAACAGTTTTGAGTAATTTAATCATCTTGTTTGATTATTTTGGGAGTATAAATCACGCTGAGCTTTTCAAACAGAGCTACCAGGCATAAAAGAGATCGTTCTCCGACTGCCCTCTTTAGGAATTTCAACAGCTGCTGGTAAACTATTACCTTAACCGGTTATCAATTACGAGTATGGCTTCTATTCGAATGAAACTATACGAAAAGTGGAAGTTGCATACTTTTAGGCACATACTTTGCTAGCCAACGCTTTACTCCCAAAAAATATCACATTAAAAAAATTGGATATGCAAAGAATAAAGGGAAAAATACTTCACATTCTTTGAATATTCGATGCGCATTACTGCGGTAACCATTCGTCACAGCAGTGATCCATATGTTGCATAGATACTTACAATTTTAGATTTTGAAACCCACAAGTAACAAATAAACATTACTTAGTTTGTGTTAGTATTCAAGACTCAAAGCCATTAAGCATTTTCAACAACAAATACACACCAGCACATCGATAAGTATACACAGTTTAAATGCAATTAAAAAAACTAAATATTGCAACACAAAAAAATTCAAAACAAATATGCGCTAATTTTCAGCCGAAAAAAAGAGAACCAAAACCAAAAAGTTATCCAGCACACACATGCAATAATTACAAATATTTTCACACACACACACCTTGCTACACACATAAACTTGCAAATACAATACATAAATACACTTGCCAACACAACTCACGTATACGTGAACCTCATCCACACCTACCTTGGTGCGATCCACATCACCATCGCCCTTCTCTACATCACTTTGGCCCGAGACCACCTCCTTGGAGCCGGTTTGCACCTGCGGCGTACGACGGAACTTTGAGAATATCTTACGCACCAAATGATCTTGATTTTGAGGCAATTGAGGTTCGTTTTTACGCCGTTCGGCCAATTCTTTCTCGCGCTTCACATCGGCCACCTTGCGAAAAATCAGTCGATGTCTTAAATTGTAGGTGAGCACCAGATTGCGTGCAAAACTATTCGCAAATGCCGAATAGAAATCGAGGACTTCGAGCAATTTATCACGCTTGATGGCATGCAAATCACAATAGGTTAGGGCGCGCACATTGGCAGCGCTCTGGCCAACGGCCGAATCCTTCCAGAATTGATCGCCGAAGACGTCGCCCTTACCTGTGGAGAAGGGTAGACATAAAAACCACTAAATATTAATAAAAAAGTACATTTCAAAAAAGAAAGCAAAGGTTGAAGGATCAGCGTGCTGCAAAGGAAGCGTAATTACGTGCAAATTGGATTTGGAGTGCTAGCTGGGACATCTAAAGTTAGGCCACATTAACTTGGCATTCAATTAGCACATTGTGAGAGTAATTAACCTAACTTTAGGCAGCCTCACATCTACAGGGAAGCGAAAGTGCTCGTGTGCGCACACTCACCCAATATTGCCACAACCTCATCGTCTTGTATCACCTCCAAACTGCCAGTCACAATGAAACACAAGCTATCGATGCTCTCGCCGGTGTGGTACAGCAAATCGCCAGGCGCCGAATGTGACATCATGAAGTGCATGGCGAGCGCGCGCAGACAACCATCCGAGGCAAGACGAAATGCTGGATGCTCGTTAAATACTTTGCGATTTAGATGAACACAAATGTCAGCCTTCATATCTTTCGGACAATAGTTTAGTACCTGCGAAGTGGCCAAGCCGCAACATGAACGGCAAAACGTCAAACAAAGTGCGAGAACGCAAATGGAAAACCCAAGGAGAGCAAACAAAATTATGGTATGAAGATGAAAGAAAAATACAGAAAGAACTGCTGAAGAAATTAATGAAAGCGTAAGTGGGTGCAGAGTTGAATGGAAGTGCTGGTAAAAGGTGTCATGAGCAGAGGCTCTTAGTTGCAATCGAATATAAGTATGGAAAAATGAGTGGACTCGATAGATGGCGAACAGGTCTGGATAGTTGAGGGGGTTCACAAATCACAAAATGCGAAAGCTATTTGGGAAGGTTTCGATTGGAAATTCACTTACTAATATATGAAATGAAAGCTTGAGCTTTTTCGAAACTTTTAATACCACACTGTTTCTTAAGAAGCTTTTAAAGTTCCTTAAAGATAATATTAGTAGAGCTATTGAGCTTTTTGAGCTTTTCAAATAACAAACTTTAATTACGTACAAGGGCATTGCCTGCACTTTTGCAAGCTTATTTGTAATAAAATGCACTACGTGGCTTTTTGATCACAACATCACAGCCTGTTTCTGACTAGAGTGCAATTTGTGAGCCCCCTAATCGGTGAGTCAGGAATAGAATTATTTATCAATTGTGAAAAAATAGCAGGTAACTTAAGTTATAGAAAGTAGCTTAATACACACGCACACTCACACATACGTACAGACATTTTTGAATCTCACTAGGAAATGGAGTTGACTGTGGGCGCTTAGAAAGCTTTATTTTTAGTAGTTTTTCGTTGATCTAAGCAATGAAAGTTATTAGAGTGGCCTATCGAGCTGTGAGAGAGCATTCACTTGTAGTAAGCTTGAACTCAAACTGTATCCTCTGGAGAGGATCTTGAGTCTCTAGTAGTCCTTTTGAAAAGGATTACGCCCAGAAGAAGGAGAACAGCAGGAGCTTGACAAGTTTTGAATCATTATCCTAAAGTCACCCTTCAAAACCGGTACGAATCAGCTTTCTAAACTGTAAATGCTAAGCTTAAAGCTTTGTTTGGAAAACAAAATTCGAATACTAAACTTCAAAAGCTTTCCTCGAGCTTTTGATTTAATGTAACTCATCCACAAGCTTTTGGGGTCATGTAGTCCTCTAACAGGAATTCGGGATCAGCTTCCTAGTCTCAAAAAGCTGTGCTCAAAGCTTTTGTAGAGCTTTTCTATACAAACGCTGCTTTGTAAGCGCGCCTTCAACTCTATTTCCGACTGAGATAACTGGCAACTTAGTTTGCTGCTTCGCTATGTGAGAGTAAGTGTTCGTTTCTGGCGCGTTTATTGTACTTTAAAGTTTTTGTGTTCGGTGTTTCACTAATCAAATTCTATGTGTGTGTTAGATATGAGTCTTTAGTGTTTTGAGTTCACAAAAATGTAAGTCAAGCCGAAATTGTCTTCAGTCAAATGGCTTATCCGCTGTACATACAGTTGTGTATCTGGCGTCCTGTGTTGTTGGTATTTTGGTAACTGTGATCTCTACTATTTTAAGGCACAAACTACAGTCAACGAAAATGGTATAAAGACGCTTCTATCTGCTTTTTACCGAGCGCTAATTAATGCGCTACTTTCAATGATTTAAACCAAATGCGCAAGAAGCTTTGACAAAATCCAATTAATGATTTTTTCTACTTTTTTGCTTTTAACTTTTAGAATTTGTCATGATTTGGTTTAAATTCCATCTAAAGGCACGGATTTGACGGACGCTTTTCGTTTTGGCGCACGGATTTGTGGTTTTTATGAGGCGCTACACCGAGCATGACGAACGAGCGAGCTTACCTGTACGCAGACGGGGGTAGATAAAGAGAAAAATAAAAAGAGAAGAAAAAAATAAAATGCGAATTGAAAATGGTTGGAAGTACTTATTTTATTTTAATTGTAAAAAATTCAACTAAGAGCTAAGAGGATTAAGCGAAAAATGAGCAAACATTTACAAAGCATTCGATAAAGTATAAAAAATGTGAATGGGAAAAGCTTGTTAAAGAAAGCTCTAAGAGAAAGCCGCTTGTGGAAAGCAAATGCGCTGACTGCAGAGGTCTTTCAGGCGCGCGGCGGGAATATTTTTAAGCAAGTTATACAAATTGGAACTCTTTTTGCTGGAAATGAAATTGTGTTTTGATAAAAAGCAGCGCAAGCTAGGCGAAGGGCGATTTTAATATTTATTATTGTTATTAGCGACCAAGAGCGCCTAAAATTATGCGCCATCATGTGTGCTGCCTATTTAGCGCGCACAGTTGGTATTTGTGTGTGGCAGTGAGCGTAAAGTTGGTTGCGGGTGCTCCGCTCAGCGTGTGTGTGTGTGTATGTATGTGTGTCTATAAACATACATAAGTTAGCTGTGGTTGCGTTTGCGGTGGTCTAGGCGCCAGCTATGGTCGCGTGGTGGTGCGTGACGCCTAAAGTGACGCTTTAGGTGTTGAACTGACTTAAGTTGAACTTAGAACTTAAAGAGTTGTAGAGTGGAAGAGTGAACCAGTTTTCATAAATTTTAATCATATTCTTATTACTTTCGGTTTGGTTTTTTTTTTTCTTGAATTGCTTGTGTGCCTGTGTGTATGTGTGCTGCATTTGAATTGATGTCGAGCGTACTTTTAGGCTGAAGTCATTCTAACTACATACGCAACTAACATACGATACTCAAAATTATTCGCATACAATTAACATACTTTACAAAAGCTTTCTTCTCTGCTTGCTTTGCATACATACATACGTACGTACATACTCAGCATATTTAATCGGCATACTTATGCATATGAACAGTTACATTGTACTTATATGCCACGCCATATGAATGACTTTTTTTTCTCCACAAGTGAATGACTGAGTGTGCGTGCATGCGTGTTTGCTTGCGTTACCTTTTCGGTGTCCAGTCCCTTTGTCATGGCCCAGGTGGAGACCACATAATCCATAACGCGTTCGCTTAACGCCTTTGGCACCTCGTGCAGCTTCATGAACTCGCGCACATTGTTCAACATGTCGTGGTACTTTGCCGTCGCTGAGGTCATCTGCTGGATGATGGTCGTCACGTGACCGAATATCGTCGCATACAGCAGCGCTATAGTGCCGCAACGCATAGGTGTAGTGAGAGAGCGGTAGAGCGCAGATGAAAGAAAAAGAAGAAGAAAATTAAGTTTGTGTACTTTTTTTGTGTCGTTGTGCGTGCGCTAGCTCACTGGGTTAAGTGGAATATTTTATGGCGCTTGTAAAATTTTCATTTCAATTATGGGCCTGTTCGAGGCACGTAATAAAAGCGGCATTACTGCCGTACTGATGAAAAATGGCAACATTGTTGCAACTGCCCAACTGATAACACATTGCTAGAAATTCACACAGAACGTGATACTTTAATAATTCGCGCAACACTGCGGTTGTGATTGCAACTCGAACAAGCCCTATATTTCATTTTATGTAGCATACTTTTCGGATACTTAACACTGAGCGGAATAACAAATGAATGAAAAAAACGAAATGAATTAACGAAAGAGTTTGAGAGTGAAAGGAATGCAGAGCAACATGGAAATGAGGCAAATCAAATTAGGAGGGGAGAGGAGGTGCAAAAGAAATAAATGCACGTTGTGCCAAGGAGTCAACTGGGTTAAGTAGGAGCAATAAATGTGAAATTAGTATGCGAATTACGAACGCAAGCTAGAACAGTAATAAATGCCCAAAATTGTTGTTGTGTCTTGGGTATGAAATTGGAGTTGGAGGAAATTAGATAGAAGAAAAGAATGTCTTTGTTATTGTTAAGAGGCAGAGCAGAATTATTTTTATTAGTTTTATGCTTTTGCGTGAGCCACACCGGAAAGCAGTTAAGAGATTAACCGCTTTCGCGATAAAAACAATCAAAACTTGTATGTAGCTCAGACAAAAGCATTAAGTTTTATTACTTTTTATCACACCCGGCAGAGTCACTATGTTCAAGTAGAATTTGGAAATTTTCCTAAAGCTTATTTCGTACACTACTAATGGCGAAGGTTATGTTTCATCTGATCTTTAGTGTTCATTGTTCGTTGAGATTGCTGACTTCAAATGAGTTGCTAAACTATTTGGGGTTTATGCTAAATACATATTTGGATTGAAATCACCAATGTACTCTCTTTTGGAGAGATGGAAAACCAATAGAGCTCTCAAGAAAGAAAGTTCAGAACTATTTTCCCCGGTGTTCACCAAAAAGAGCATATTTTCCTGTATATTTTCTATCAGTCATGACTTACACACGTCACATAGGGGCAGCGATGGGTAGAGAGAGCTTTTACTCAGCATGCGACTATACAAAACGTATAGAAAGCTTAAAAGAGCTTTGCCCGCGGACAATGCGGTGCCCATCACCGCATAGGAGAGACCTTTAAAAGCGTTCTATAGACTTTGTGAGGTTGCGCGTTGTTTTTTTTTCGATATCAGTGCCGATCAGAGAGAGCTTTTACTTTGAGCACCTTCATAATAAATCTTTATAAAACTTCTACTGATGTATATGTTTTTGTTTGTAATCATCAGAGATAGCTTTTAACTGTAGCTTTATGATATGTATCTACATCGGTGATGGGCACCGCCTTGCCCGCGGGCAAAGCTCTTTTAAACTTTCTATACATTTAGCATAGGCGCGTCCAGAGTAAAAGCTCTCTCTGCCCATCTCTGATCTACATAATTCATTACTATTATATAAAATTGATTCTACGGAAATTGTTTAAAGCTCTTAAACCTTTCACATGTGGTTTATGCTTCATTTATGATTGTTCTATATAAAAAAAAGTATGATTAGAAAGAGCTTTTATTCTATGCGTGCCCAAATAAAAGCTGCAGAGAGCTTTGAAAAGCTGCACCTGCGGGATACGTTTTGATCGTGACTGATATAAAATGTATAGAAAGCTTTAGAAGCTCGGCGCGTGCTGACTATTTTTTTGTTGCAACATTCTTTGTTCAACAAAGCAGCCTAAAAGCAGTCCTTTTTTTCTTAGTATCAAGCTTTGACTGTGAAAGCTGAGTTTTTTCCACACTTTGTTTAATTGCTGCCCTATTTTTTTTTACTGTTTTACATGGTATTGCTTAAAATGATATGAACAAGTTTCGCAAAGTCTTATGAAAAGCACACAGATATTCAAGATTTACACTTTTACCACCAAAACTAACACCAACGCCAAAAGAAAGCGTAAACCACAGATTTTTGTTTTGTTATGTGTTTTTTAAAGCTTAGAAAAACTCACACATAACGACGAATTGTCCAACTATTTTATTTTAAATTGGTGACGCAGTGTTGTATTTCACAAATATTTGTTGTTCATATTTACAATAAAAATTCGAGTATTAAAATTTTTATGAAAGTAATGAAAATTTTGTACAGAGAGAAGAGAAATAGTTACAGTAAGAGAGTTGAAGAGTTTTACACAAATGTTTTGTTCATTTAGCATGTTTTTAGGTAAACTTTTTTTAAATCAATAAAAATGCATGAAATGGTGTCAGTTGTGGTGACTAGCTTTAATTGGAGTACATAGCCTACAGAGAGTTACGAACGAGTATGTGAACTGGCAACAATGCTTACTTTTTCAAGTATATGATTGAACAACAACAACAAATCTACGAAATATGGGATTTTTTAAGGCGAATTTTATGGGTTTACTTGAGTTTGAATTGAATTTGGCTTATTTTATGGAAAATGTTTCAACGAAGGCACACTACACCAACTCAGCATTTATTAGTTCTAGCGGCGTGACGGCGCTGTGAAATGTGCGAGCCCGTTATGTTCCCAATTAAAAATTTACAGTCTTCTGAACTAAATTTTTTTTTGATAATGTAAAGAAATTTTAGTATTCTTTTCTTAATTTTCTTCAATTTTTCAAAAATTAAATTAAGAAATGTTTCCAATTAAAAATCTACATTTCTCTGAACTACATTTTTTTTGGTAATATAAAGAAATTTTAATATTATTTTCTTAATTTTATTTAATTTTTCAAAAATTAAATTAAGAAATATTTCTAATTAAAAATTTAAATTTTTCTGAACTAAATTTTTTTTTAAATAATTTTTTGCTAATATAAAGACATTTTAATATTCTTTTCTTAATTTTATTTAATTTTTCTAAAATTTTAAATTATTTTCAGGTTTCACTTTTTGATTCTGTGCCCAATTCAGCAATCAGCTTTTTAATATTTTTCTTCTATTCTCTGCAGTTATTAAAATTTTTTAATTTTAGTTTTGAATTTTAATTTCACTTGTTTCCATTTTTTTGTAATTTTCTTTCTCTTGCTCGGGGCGCACACA
>NW_016162863.1:11398-39943 GCF_001687245.7 Rhagoletis zephyria | reverse complement strand
CCTCGGATACCTTCGCGTAAAGGAGCTTTATGGCATGCATTATTACCCTTATTATTCTATATTGTAAACTTCTTCTTGCTGGTATTTTCCCTCTTCATTGTAAAAGCTTCCTTCTTGAAACATGGTCACCTTATCAGCTGACAGCATTCGAACCGCTCGATACCGCTCTATTTTTGTTTCAGTAAGCGAATTAGCTGGGCGAAAGTTGGTTGACGGCATCGCTCTGCTGGGCGAAATTTGCCGTTCGCCGGGTATTGTGTTTCAAGCATAAAAGAAACGACTTTTCCCGATTTTCTTCGCTGCCATCCAGTATTCCAAAAATTAAATTAGCAATTAGTCTTTGCTCTACGTCTGTCGTCTCATCAATGGATATCCATGTGTTTTTGTTTTCAACTATAGCCCGCAATTTTGTCAAAGTTTGCTCATACAACTCAGGAACATATTTTTGCCGCAAATTTGTGACACTTGGCCCAATATTGTTTGTATATTTTTGCAAAAAATCCAGTACTGCGGGATGTGTTACTTTGTGCAGAGGTATATTTGCGCTTGAAAACATTTTGCACAAGTCCATGTTGAAAGGATTTAATTTATTTCCGACAGTTTCTTTTAATAATATTTGCGTTTCTTTGTTTTTATCGCGCCTTTCTGCACATAACTTGTGTTTTTGTGTATCAAAATGTTGCTTAATGTTAAAAGATTTGAGTCCACTTATGCTACAGTTGCAGTACTGACAATACAAAACAGACTGATCTGTTCGAAGTATGCCTTTGTACTTTTCCACCATTCGGGAAGAAAATTCGCTTTTTGTTTCTTTTTGTTTAGGCATTTTATTTGCGCACCGCTCCCTTAAAACTGGTTTAGTCAATTTAACTTTTCCATACAAAAAACGTTTAAAATAGATACGCGGGAAAAATACTACGAACACGCGAATTAAAGTTCAAAGCGGACAACGAGAATGACAGAACGTCAACGAGAATGCCTCAGAGTTGCATACAAAGCAGGGTGACTTAGATATACTTGATATAAGAGCGTGCAACAGAGCACAGGGAGTTCAGTTGTAAAACAAAAAGCTACAAATACATAGAATTCATGGATAATCGTAGCAGAGAGTCCTTTATACGTTAAAATAAGCAAAATAAGCATTATCGTTAAAACTAAGCTCAGAAACCCTGAATAAGCAAAATAAGAAATTCCAAGCAAAAGCTTATAATTTTCGGCCCTGCTTATTAGTCAACTAAGAAAATCATTGAAGTACTCGTACATATTTATGCTTTCTTCTTTTCGCTACGGTCTGCAAGGCTGTCAAGATAGAAAAAGAAGATCCAAGTGACGATAGAAGAGGAGATATTGAGGAACTCTGTATCAGTTGCAAATCAAAGTTTCATGAGTTCCTTCAATAATTTAGTCCACTCAGAGCCACATTTGGCAACAATAGAAAAGTTTAACCATGTATTGAGCTGCTTGTCTGGTGATGCATTATGAACTGTAAAATCATTCAAAGTTACAGAGGAAAATTATTCGAAAGTTTTAGATCGGCCAGCAGAAAGATACGAAAAGAAGGGATTAATATTTTTCGATAACGTTGAACAATTATTTCAAATACCAAAATTAACCAAACCAAATGCATCGGCCTTACGTAATGCGGTAGATACAGTATCTGCGGTTTATGATTCGTTGCTCTCGTTAGGCACAGAAAGGGACATTACAAACGCTTTGATCATACATTTAGTTATTCCAAAGTCGACCCAGGCACCAAATCAAAATGGAACGATTACTTGGATTATTCGACGCTTCCCTCATGGTATGTTTGTTCAAAACTTCTGATTCGACGTTGTCGGTCCCTTGAGGTAAACGAAGATCGACCCAGTAAGAACGATACTGCGACCGTACAGTCCGTCCAGCGCTCACATCCGACCAAATTTACTGAGTTCAATAGCAATAAAAATGAGCATAAGACTTGTTTCACCATCGCAAATGCAAACAATGACAATCATTGTGCTTTTTGTAAACATAATAGCCACTCCATACCCACTTGTAATGCATTCGCTGCTCTGCCAGTTTGTAACCGATTCGATTTTGTAAAAAAGGTGGTTATTGCATAAATTGCTTGAAAAGTGGGCATTCAGTCCGGAATTGTAATCGGTCTCAGTGCAAAATATGTCGTCGTTCACACCACACTCTGTTGCATATATATAAGGTGCAATCTCAAAGAAATGATTCTAGCAACAACACATTGTCGTTAATGCCATCTATTTCTGTAGCTTCCGCTGCTTCTGTTCCATTGCAACAATCAAATCAGAGCTCCTCACACCATGTTACGAGTACCAACGATGTCGTGGTGTTGGCCACAGCGATGGTGAAGATAAAATATCGCTTCGGAAAGACCCAAGTAGTTAGGGCACTCTTAGACTCTGGCTCACAAGTTAATTTCATCAGTGAAGAATGTGCGCTTAATTTACGACTAAAAGGACAGTACAAAGATTTAAATTTGTCTGGAATCGGGGAAATAAATTCAAATTTAAAACAAAAGGTTAGCGCCACGGTAAAGTCGAGGTTTACTGATTTTGAGTTCCAAGCCGAGTTCAGGCTGATAAAAACGATATCAGGTTATCAACCCGAAGTAAGTCTAACAATTGAGTCATGGCATACCCCGAAAAATATTGAATTGGCTGATTCTCGGTTTAATAAACGACAAAAAATCGATCTTCTAATAGGAGCTGATGTCTTCTTTAAGCTTTTGTCAGTCGGTCAAATAAAATTGAGTGTATCATTACCCACATTGCTTGGGTGGATTGTATCCGGCCGTTATAAGTCAGTTGAAAATTCTAAAAATGGCTCCTGCAATTTAGTACATAAAGATAATGAAACCCAATTGGTTTCTCTTGACGCGTTCGTGCGAAAGTTCTGGGAGATCGAAGAAGGTCCTTTGGGATCCAAGACGCTTTCAAAAGCGCATACTGACTGTGAAAAGCACTTTATAGAAAACGCAAGGCTTCTGGCAGTAGGTCGATTTGAGGTTCGCCTTCCATTCAAAATGCACCCATTGACGCTTGGCTCATCGTATGAAACGGCAAATCGAAGGTTCTTATCTCTCGAACGTAGGCTCTTAAAAACCCCCGATGTTCGGGAAATGTACAATGAGTTTATGAAAGAATATTTTTCGCTTGGCCACATGTCTGAGACGAACGATTGCATTCCCATTGGTCCGCATTATTTTATACCACACCAAGTTGTTGTAAGGCTAGATAGTTTAACAACCAAGCTACGGGTTGTATTTGATGCTTCATGCAAATCCTCCTCAAGTGTATCGTTGAATGATATGTTAATGGTCGGTCCCACTATTCAGCAAGAGCTATACACTACTGTGCTAAATTTTCGCTGTCGCAAATTCGCCATTACTGCGGATGTTGGTAAAATGTACCGACAAGTCCTAGTCCATGAAGCAGATCGATAATTTCATGTCATTTTATGGCGTGGAAATCGAACTTTCCTATAAAAATTTACAAATTGAACACGGTTACTTATGGTACTTCGCCAGCTCCATTTTTAGCAACTAGATGCTTAAACGGACTTGGTAATTGAAATCGAGAAAATATGCCGATTGGTTCAAAGGTGGTCCAGGAGCACTTTTATGTTGACGACTTATTATCTGGTGCTGAAACATTAGATGAACTTGATGTTATTAAAAGCCAAGTTAAAGGCAACGAAGCGAAACATTTTATCGGTTTCTTCCCGTTTGTTTGATCCACTTGGTCTATTCTGTCCAATTATTACAAAAGCGAAATTACTGTTACAAGAACTTTGGTTGCGAAAATTGGACTGGGATGAGTCTGTTCCTATTGGAGTGGCTACAAGCTGGGAGTGCTTTAAGACAAGTTTTCGAAAAATCCCACATATAATAATTCCACGTTATGTAAACGTATCTTCCACATCAAAAATCCAAGTTCACGGATTCGCTGATGCATCGAAACGTGCCTATGGTTTCTGCATTTATATCCGCAGTAGATGCCACAATAATTACCAGACAATTCTTTATACAGCCAAGTCGAAAGTTGCACCACTTAAAACTAAGACCTTATCGAGACTTGAATTAAGTGCGGCCCATTTGCTAGCAAGATTGTGGCAAGCTATTGCTCAAAATTTGTTACCACACACTGAGAAATTAGTATTTTGGAGCGATTCCGAGATTGTACTACATTGACTCAAAAAACACCCTTCGTCGCTATCTACTTTCGTTGGAAACATGGTTGCGGATATTTAGGAATGGTCAAAATGAGGCAATGTGGCGGCATGCCCCGACAGCTCAGAATCCGGCGGATATTGTTTCGCGAAGTTGCAACGTAGATGAATTGCGACGATCAATATGGGTCGAGGGTTCAAGTTTTTTGACTAATGATGAAGTTAATTGCAGGGACGTGAACCGGATGAAAAATTTGGTCGGTTCGGTTTAGCGGTTTGAACCTTTTTTGCACTTTTGGATTGGTTCGTCAAAGCGGTTTTTTTGGTCTTTGAACCGGGGTTTCGGTTCGGTTCAACGGTTCGAAAAACAAAAAAATTAAGCGCAAGTTTAAGTGTCAAGTGTCAAGTGCAACAACGCGCAAGGTTAAGGGTCAAGTGTCTGTCTAATGAGATGGGTTGCCTTTACAATTGATATTGTCACATGGTAAACAAATATGGTGGGTATTACCATGTTTACCAAAAACAAAAAAAGTGGGCACATTTATCTATTGAAAATTGGTTGAAACGAACCTTTCAATCTTTATAGAAGGTGGTTCGGTTTTCGGTTCGGAACAAACATTTGTGGAAAATTTGGGTTCGGTTAATGGTTCAGTTAATTAATAGAAAAGAGCGATTTTCCGGTTCAAAACCGGTTCGGTTCAAAACCGGTTCACGTCCCTGGTTAATTGGCCAGTTAACGACCATTTTGAGCCACCATAAAATGTAAAGGCCTCAGAAATCCGTAAATCGAAGGTAGTTGCTCTCGCTGTCCAAAAGGAGCCTAGCATAATTACAAAAATCATTGAAGTTTGTTCAACATATTCAAAAATTTTGCGAATTATTGCCTATATTTATCGCTTTATAAAACTGTCAAAAGATGAAAAAATGATGCCAGAAATAAACACGACAGAGCTCGAATTGGTATTTCTAAAAATTGTTAAAACATTCGTTCCATAATACATCATACACCCACCCTGTCGGAAACAACAACAACCAAAAAGGAAATTGTTAAAACAATTCAACATGAAGAGTACGCTAAAGTTATAAAATGCATTAAAAATTCATGTTCGCTACCTAAACAAATACAAAAACTAAGCCCATTTTTGCATGAATACGAAGAAAGCGGTAAAAAATTCCTGTTGTTGTGCGTAGGTGGCCGATTGACCAACGCTCCTCTGCTTTATAATACAAAGCATCCACTATTTATGCCAAAATCTCAATTTGTTTTTCTCTATGCTACGTATTTACATTTATCGAACTGCCATGCTGGACCAAGAGTTTTAGTTGGCTTAATTTGTTTAAAGGTTTGGTCGGTAAATGCACGAGAAGTGGCCCGAAAGGTAGTACGTGGTTGTACGCATTGTTTTAGGTACAAACCAAAATTGCTGACACATATCATGAGAAATCTTCCTAAAGACCGACTATCCGTAAGACCATTCTTAGTAACCGGAGTTGACTTTTGTGGCTCAATATACACCTCTTATAGAATTCGTGGCAAGCCCACATATAAAACTTATGTAGCCGTTTTCGTTTGTTTTTCGTCAAAAGCTATCCACATAGAAGCTGTGTCCGATCTGTCTACTAACTCTTTCATTTCTTGTTTTAAAAGGTTCATCGGGAGGAGAGGACTACCTCAGAAGGATGTGTGCGACAACGCCACAAATTTCGTCGAAGCCGAAGCCAAGTTGAGAGAGCTACACGAGATGTTTTTCAGAGAAGCGAAACGCAGGCAAATACTGGACTTCGCCGCTGATCAAGGCGTCAAAATCGATTTTATCCCCCCGCGCGCTCCTCATTTCGGAGGATTGTGGGAGACCGCCATCAAATCCACGAAGAACCTGCTTCATCGTACCGTCGCAAACGCCAATTTGACGTTCGAAGAATTGACAACCGTATTGGTAGAAGTCGAAGCCGTCCTAAATTCACGGCCTATTGCTCCAATTACCGAAGATCCAAACGATGGAGAAGCGTTTACTCCGGCACGGTGGGGTGCAATAAGGCCATACGCAATAAAGCCATATTGGAAATAAAGCCATATTTTTTGGTAATAAGGCCATAAATTCGATGTGGCTTTATTTCCAATTACAATTGGTAATTAAGCCATATGGCTTTATTTCGCTTTAAAATTTGTATGTTTCTTTTATTTGAACAATGGAAAATATTCGCAACAAAACTACTAAACCGCCTTGAACTACAACGTCACCTTAAACATGCAATTACCCTCCTTCGCGTTCAGCCGCGCCGCGCTCCGCCGTTCTCGCGCCGCGCGCGCTGTGCCGGCCCCCGCGCTCCGCCCTTCACACGCGGCGCGGTGCGGGGAGCCAGCAAATGTGCACCCGCCAGGTTATGCACTCGCAAAATTAAAACTTACCTAAGTACATATATTTATTTTTCAATATCCAATAAATCCGGAAATATTAAATAATGATTTATTTCATTTTATTAGTAATAATTTGTATAAATTTAAATAATTCAGTATCAGTTTCAAGAGTGTGTCCAAGGCGAATTTAATAGTGAATTACAACAAACACATCATTTGGAAGTAATGTTCAGATAAAATTCAGATTCGCCGTTAACACCGCCTTGAGAGTGTCATTTCAGAATATGGCTTTATTTTTCATTTGCAAAATTTTTTGTATGGCTTTATTTCTCTTTCTGATTGGAAATAAAGCCATATGGCTTTATTGCCTAAAAATATGGCTTTATTGCCATATGGCTTTATTGCGTATGGCTTTATTGCACCCCACCCTCCGGCACATATGTTAATAGGATGCGCACTCAAAGCCGTTCCCGAGCCGTCGACAGACGACGAAAATCCACCGTATTCAAGGCGATGGCAACGAATTTCGTGCCTGAAAGGCCGATTCTGGTGTGCATTCCGACGGGATTATCTGCTTGAGCTTCAGGCAAAGGCCAAATGGTAATTATTCACGAGGACAATTTCCCCCACAGAGTTGGTTGCTGGGCAGAGTTGTGGAGGTCAATACTGGTACCGACGGTATGGTACGTGTTGCATGCATTCGAACGCAAAATGGTGTCATCCGCCGTGCCATACATAAACTAGCGCTGCTACCAATGAATTGATCGGCATAGCCATATCAACGTGGCCGGAATGTTTGGGAAAATGGCAATTATATTCCAATTCTATCTAAAATGCCTTTATCTATTACGTATAGCTCTTAAACTCTTATACTGTGATACTTTTTTATTTGAATTTTAAATCAAACTCGTACTGTACATACTTTAGTGCAGATTTTGTTACATTAGCAACCCCATGAATTGTATGATGTTGTTGTAAGCGATGTATAGAAATATAAAATTGAATTGATCTCAAACCACAGTCAGTAGCGCATCTGCTTTTTTGCTTATTTTCGGAAATTCACCGAAATTTTAGTTCCGAACCGTTTTTTGTACTTTTTCGTAATTTTTCGTAATTTTTACAAGATCAAAAGCAGCAAAAACCCTTGCTGCAACAAAATGAATAAAATTTTTCAAGCAGTTGGCAAATCCCCTAAAAATATTTTCGGCATTAAAAGTTCCTAGCCTCTTTATTTGATGCCAATATTGCAATATTTAATTTATGCTATCAATTAAATTAAATTAAAGTTTAAATTAAATATTTTCAGCTTTAAGCCTTTGTAAGCCCCTTTCTTTTGACAGCCATATTGCAATATTTACTTCACCGTATCAATTGATCTAAACTGAAATTTAAAACCCAGGTGGCAACTCTTTAATTTTTTTCTTCTATATTGTAGGCTAGATCTCTAGCGATACATCGGTGAAAACTGCAATCAATTCCATGCATTAGTTTTCGAGTGATGCGCGTACAAATATATAGACAGACAGAGAGTCAAAAATTATAAAAACTGCTTATTTGGCTTCCGTAGTTCTAATAAAAACCCAACATATTAATTTTTCTTTACTATCTATAAGGTACAGACATCGGCTTCTTACATATACATGTAGATATAGATTTCATTTATTTTATCAAATTAATACAATAAAATTTTTCAAACAGGTGGCAACCCTCCCTAAAAATATTTTCGGCAGTGAAATTTCCTAAACCTCTTCAGTTTGATACGCATATTGCAATATTCAATTTATCTTATAAATTAAATTAAATTAAAATTTTTAAACAGGTGGCAACTTTAAAAAATATTTTTGGCTGTAAGCCTTCTTAACCCTCTTTGATTTGACGCCCATATTGCAATATTAAGTTTTTTTATAAATTTACTTGAACTGCAATTTTCAAACAGGTGGCAACTCTCTAATTTTTTCCTTCCATATTTTAAGTTAGACCTCTAGCAATACATCAGTGAAAACCGTATTCCATACATGCGTTTTCGAGTGATGCGCATGCAAACATACAGATAGACAGACAGAGAGACAGACAGACAGACAGACAGACAGACAGACAGACAGACAGACAGACAGACAGACGGACAGACACACAGAAGGACAGACAGACAGACAAAAAATCCAAAAATGGTAGATTTGGCTTCTGGTGCTCTAATAAAGAATCCCCACACTAATTTTTCTTTAATATCTATAATGTACAGACATCGACCTGTTACAATTTTATTATATCGAGCCCTAACCGCCAAAATAACGTAAGCGACATTTTTTTTCAAAATTTTCTTTTTGATGCAGAAATATTTCTAGGGCATTTAGATGCATTTCTGCATCAAAAAGAAAATTTTGAAAAAAATGTCGCTTACGTTATTTTGGCGGTTAGGGCTCGATATGTATAGATATGTACCTCCTCTATCGATGTATACTGTGAATATATTCATTTTTTCAAAAGCAGGAATCTGTTAAAGTAAAATTTTTAGATGTTTATGAAAGGTATGAAGCCTTCGGCATAGCCGAAGACAGCGCTGCTCTTACTTGTTTTATTTATATAAAGTCCATTTTAATGGTAAACATTATTATTAATTTCTAGAAGATATTTATGAGTTCTTCGATGGATTTGATTTCTACCTACCCTTAATTTAGAAAGTATTGAATTATTGTAAGTGTTTAAAACAATGTTTAAATATGTTCAAAACACGTAAATTGATAGCGTTTTCTTTTCTCGAAATAATGTTGCATTCATTCTGCCCTGCGCCAGGAAATAAGAACAACTAAATTTATTGGCGATCCTGCCAGGAGCAGACAAATGCAAATTTAAATCCTTAATGTATTTATGAAGTTTACTTCAAGCTTTGCTGTTAATAACGTAATGGAGTTGGTTCTTTATGTAGCACAGATTAAGTACGACTGGTCATCGACATTCGTCCGGCAACACTGATCTTACTTTATTGATGAGCACAAGCATTAGTAATATTTTCGGCAGTGGTTAGTGTTTATTTAGAAGCTCTGAAACATCAGTTTTTGTTAGTTCTGCGATTTAAAAAAACCGTCCACGCTTCAACTAGTGCAACAATATTTGTATCTGCGAATTAGACGTCGACTTTGTCGCTTCTTTTATGAATTTTTCAGCTTTATACTGTTGATTGATCATCGTTGAAAGTTTTAGCGTAACTATTGTTGGAAGTACAACTGATATTGAAATTTATATCATTAACATCAGCATAGTCAACTAATTAATAGTAATCGATAATAAATCAATTATCAACAATAATATTGCAAGTATTGACGACAGGATAAATGGAATTGTAATCAACTAACAAAACCATATAAGTTTCTATTGTTTTTGGGATTACCAGCATGATTGAAGAATTTTTTTTGCTCTTTGGTGAGCTGTATCATTTATATTTTAAGATTTATTTATTTGTATAGTTACATATTCCATTTTTTTTTTTTTTATTAAAAGAAGCTTTCGAAGAGTTTCGACCAAATTGTAAACTCCACTTTTTTAGACTTTTGTAATCATCAGAGAAGAAATAATAGAAATGTTCCGTTCACCGCATCAAGACACACATACAACTACACGAACACGGAATTTGCATGACTTCCCTGCAAAAAATGGGACTAATCCGGGATGACTCCGGGAGCAATCGCAAAGGAACATGCGACTAATACCACTTTTGATCTCTTTATATGGAATGAACTGTTCGCATTTGTTCGAGCATGTCCTATGAAGAGGCTAATTGTTCTCCTTTATACCCGAACGGGTATAAAAAGCGACTAGTTACTTTTAAAAAATAAAAATAAAATTTTGCGCCAGCTGAGATTCGAACCGGGTTGCTCAGTTTGGTTAGGCGAATACTCTCCAACGCCGCACATGAAATTTCATTGACTAAGTGCGTACATATCATTAAATCGTTAACAGTACCCGTTAGAGATGACTTGGGGACTAATTGATCTCCAATTATACCCATAAGGGATTAGTCGAAACTAATTGACCTCCATTAGTACCCGTATGAGACTAGTTGCGACTAATTAATGTACCCGATTGAGAGTAATCTCGGAATACTCTCTTTAGAGATTAGTCGCACAATTTTTTGCAGGGTCACTTATCGACATACAAAATAACACACATCAAGAAGAATTAACAAATCCATACACAACATCTGACAATCGGATAGGTAGTGAAATTTTATTATTATTATTATTATTATTATTATCAACAAACAGGACGCTTACAGACTATATGACAAATATATGCATAGAAGGAAACCCTTATGACAAGTGCCTTATGAGTAAATTCTTAAAAGTAAACTTTGAGTAAGAAAAATCGAAGTCTAAAGATGAAGAATAAGCATTAAATTGGGAGAGAGTCCTCTTTAAAGGAGCATTCATACCATAAACAGTTTTAGCAACACCCACAAAAAACAATGCATTATAACGAAGAATACGTGAGGGAACATTAAAACGAATTTTCATAAGGAGGTGCGAGCAATCTATTGAGCCTGCAATTATGTCAAAGACAAAGCACATCGATAACAAAGTACGCCTGGACTCTAAGGACATGAGATTTATCAACAAACAACGAGAACGATAGGACGGAATAGGGTCTACAAATTTCAACGGACGCAAAGCAAAGCGTATAAAAGCCCTCTGAACAGACTCCAATCTGTTCACATGAACTGTATGAAAAGGTCTCCAAACAAAAATATCGTATTCTAACCTTGACCGAACTAAAGACGAATACAACAGTTTGAGAGCATAAGGATCGGAAAATGACGAGCGGTTGCGACGAATAAAGGCCAACATCGCGAATGATTTAGAAACAATAAAGTTTATGTGGATGGTGAAGGTGAGCTTGGAGTCAAGATAAACACCCAAGTCTTTAAAATCAGTAATTGATTTTAGCGGGACATTCGAAAAACAGTAAGAGGTTGGAACAATACTAATCACTTTTGCAAAAGAGGTATAATGACATTTACCAATATTGAGGGACAAACGATTACGCGCACACCAACAGTACAAATTATCAAGCTCACCCTGGAGAATCAATGAGTCTTCTCTATTTTTAATTTCATAGTATATCTTCAGGTCATCCGCATATAGAAGAAACTTACACTTTGAGAAACAGGAAGATATATCATTAATAGAGATAACAAATAATAAGGGACCTAAGACACTACCCTGGGGAACACCAGAGGAGGAGACAAAAGAATAAGATGATACATTATCAAAACGAACAACACAGCGNAAAGATAACAAATAATAACGGACCTAAGACACTACCCTGGGGAACACCAGAGGAGGAGACAAAAGAATAAGACGATACATTATCAAAACGAACAACACAGCGTCTGTTATACAGATAGGATGTGATCCACTTCAGAAACTCTGAATGAAAGCCCAGGCCTTCAAGTTTAGCTATCAATATTCGATGAGGCACACTGCCAAAAGCCTTAGAGAAATCGGTATATATAGCGTCAATTTGGAATCCCTTTTGAAAGGTTTCCAAACAGTCCTCTGTAAAAGCAGCTAAATTGGTTAACGTAGATCTACCCGGCACGAACCCATGTTTGTTGGGACATATATGTTTAACAGCAAAGTAAATTTTATCTTTAACTATGGAATCAAACAGTTTTGAGACAGTGGTAAGCTTAGAAATCGGCCTATAATTCTCAATACAATTTTTGTTACCACTTTTAAGAATTGGCGTAATAAAAGTCAATTTCCAGTCATCGAGGAAAACTCCGGCAGATAGAGACATGTTAAAAATGTGCCTCAATGGCGCAATTAGTGAAGGACAACTTTTAATAAAATAACCGAGAGGCCATCTACATCAGTGTTAGTGGATAGTTTAAGCTAGTTAATGCCATTAGCTACATCCTCGTCTGTCAACTTTAATTTCCCGAAGTTAATGTGAGTATCTAAATTTGACAAAAGATCTTCAGGAATAAAATCATTATCAGAATTACCTGAAATAAAGTTGGAAGAAAAAAAATCAGCAAAAAGATTAACAGCTTCGGAGATGGAGTTGGCTGACACCCCGTTAAGCTGGACCGATGCAGGTATATTAGAGCAATTTTTCTTTGATTTAATATAACTCCAGAAGATCTTGGGATTAGATTTAATATTGCTTTCTACGCCGCGAATATAATTCCTATACAAAGATTTATTGAGCCTGTTAAATTCAGCTCTATAAAACACGTAACGCTCACGCAAATTAACATCGTTGGAATGCTTTTGTCTTTTGTAGAACGTATTTTTCTTATTCCTTATACGTTTGAGTTCTTTAGTAAACCATGGACGCTTCGCGGTTTTCGAATTAAGAATTGGGATGTGACCCACACAAATATCAAAAAGTTTAGACTTAAAAATATCGTAGCAACCAGTTACATCCACATTTCCAAAGAGCTGGGACCAATCCAAATCAAACAAATTATTCAATTCAGCAAAATTACAACAAGAGTAGTTAAAAGCAATCGTCTGATTAGCAGTCGGTAATTCAAAATATTGGTAAAATTCAAACTCCAAAACCATAGGGCTATGATGCTGATTTGGAGGGGAGATGTAACTGGCCGCATGAGAGAGCTTGAAATTTATATTAGAGCTAATAAATATTAAATCTAAAATTCGGTTTAACTCATTAAAAAAACCATTGATTTGAAATAATTCAATACATAATAAATTATCAATTAAATATGATTCAGATAAAGTAGTAATATTTGATGGGGTGAGGAAAATAGTGTTATCAATAAAGCTCCAGGAAATATTAGATAAATTAAAGTCACCTAAAACACAAACTTGGCTGTTTCCAATTTTCTCGTGGAGTGCCAGTATATTGTCAACATGTGCCTTGTATATGACATCACAGCTGCCCGGCGGAATGTAGGACACACAAATGTACAGCACACCACAGGTGCCATGTAATTTTACACAAAGCTGATCCAACAGGGAGTTGGCATCTAGCAGCGGATAAAAAGAAGCTCGAAGATATCTGCGCGCAGCTATCAGTACACCACCACCCCTACTAACACCAGTTTTAGCAAAATCTCTGTCTTTGCGAAAAACGTCAAAGAGAGCTGGATTAAAGAACTCCGCATCGAAAAAGTTAGCATTCAGCCAGGTTTCTGTCAGAACGAAGCAGCCATAATCCAATTGTGAGCTGAGAATGTAGACAGATTCGGATTTTGTCCTGAGTCCCGAAGTATTTTGGTGATAGATACTTATTTTCCGATCACCAGAGGTGGAATGACTTTTTACTTCTTGGGCTGCGGCTGGGCATCTTTTTGAAAAAAATCAAAAGGCCGGACAGCAACGTTGGAGGGCCAAATATCCGATGACAGAATTTTTGAGTAGTCAGATTCTGAAACTCCAAGCTTGAAATTAATGTGCTTAATAGTTTCCAAATCAGAATCCTTCTTGACCAGTTTATAGCATACAATTGTCTTCTTATCGATAGCTGCATATTTAGCCACATAGCCAATGATGTCATCAGTCCTTACAGTAGGCAAAAAATATGATAAGTGCAGCCATTTGCGACGAACCACAACCCCCAGCTCCGAGTTCTCATTTGACCCAAATACACACCGCCTATGTCTCTTATGAGTACGCTTTTTATCCATAGCGGACCACTGTGCATTATTTGCTTGCGCATTGTTAGTTGCGTTTTTCGCTTGTGCGTTGCTCAACCTAGCATTGTTCGCCAAAGCCGCAGCAGCGGCATACGTAGGCACAGCGTTAGCGGGGCCAGCAGTTGGTGAACAGGGAGAAGTACAAGCAGGCGGAAGAGATGAAGCAGAAAAACCGATGTTATTACCAGGAGTAGTTGGCGAGCGAGTAAAAGCAACAGCAGCAGAAAAACCGGTATTACTACTAGGAGTAGTTGAAAAACCGGTATTAGTATCAACTACATCAAGAGCGGTATAACCAGTATTTATACCCGGCGCATCAGAAACACAATGCATTTCAGAACTTTTTCGTACTGCCACGGTATTAGAGTCAGCAACAGCATCATTAGATGGCGCAGTGAAAGCGCGCTTTGGCAATTTACCAGGCTGAGCAACAACACTATCACTAGCTTTTGCTTGCGAACGCGTCGTTGTTTTGTTTCCACTAGTAGCAGGAGCCGGCGAAATAGAATTATCATTTGCTGGTTCAATTAATGCGATAAAAATGCTTTCTAATTTTTCAAATCCGAAATCGCGTTTAAGATTTTATCTTTCAGCCCACAATGGGCCGTACAATTAGTACATAAAGACATTATTGCGAGATAAATGAAAATAAACACAGAGCGATAGAAAACACGACCGAACTATTCTGCCGTCACAGTCTAATTTTTGCGACTTCTTTAAAGCTGCCACAGTTTTGAACAAGTTGTCCCGAATCATGGTTCGTCCGTGCTGATATGCAGTCCAATACTAAACTTATTACTCAAGAAACAACTAATAATAATAATAAGATTGGCGCTTATACATATGTTAGTGTTTGGCCGAGCTTCTCCTCCGATTTGTGGCGTGCGCCTTGATGTTGTCACACAAAGGGGAGGGACCTACAGTTTTATGCCGACTCCGAACGGCGATTGTATTTTTATGAGAAGCTGTTTATCATGGCAGAAATACACTCGGAGGTTTGCCATTGCCTGCCGAGGGGCGACCTCTGTTAAGAAAAAACCGTTTTTCTACATTTTTTTTTTGCGATGTTGCTTTGACCAGGGCTTGACCCAGGCCCTGCGGAGTGGAAGCGCGCACTGCTTTCCACTACACCACAGCGGCCGCCAGAAACAACTAAGTTTGACACACTGTTAAAAGTTCACTTAAACGTACGACAAAAATTGAAAATGCAACTTTGGTCGTTATCACCTACGTAACCAAAATCCATTTTCATTAAACTCGTATCAGCTCTTTTTTCGAATTACTGACATTCAGGAATTGCAAAATTAGTATAAGAGTTTCAGAACAAACTTTTGTTCTCATATTTTTTTTAATTCTTGGGATACAATTAAGATAACAGTTACAAGTAACTATCTGTACGAAATCCCGTTCTTTGCGCTGCAGNTCGCATTGTTAGTTGCGTTTTTCGCTTGTGCATTGTTCAACCAAGCATTGTTCGCCAAAGCCGCAGCAGCGGCATACGTAGGCACAGCGTTAGCGGGGCCAGNTCCCGGCGGAATGTAGGACGCACAAATGTACAGCACACCACAGGTGCCATGTAATTTTCCACAAAGTTGATCCAACAGGGAGTTGGCATCCAGCAGCGGATAAAAAGAAGCTCGAAGATATCTGTGCGCAGCTATCAGTACACCACCACCCCTACTAACACCAGTTTTAGCAAAATCTCTGTCTTTGCGAAAAACGTCAAAGAGAGCTAGATTAAAGAACTCCGCATCGAAAAAGTTAGCATTCAGCCAGGTTTCTGTCAGAACGAAGCAGCCATAATCCAATTGTGAGCTGAGAATGTAGACAGATTCGGATTTTGTCCTGAGTCCCGAAGTATTTTGGTGATAGATATTTATTTTCCGATCACCAGAGGTAGAATGACTTTTTACTTCTTGGGCTGCGGCTGGGCATCTTTTTGAAAAAAATCAAAAGGCCGGACAGCAACGTTGGAGGGCCAAATATCCGATGACAGAATTTTTGAGTAGTCAGATTCTGAAACTCCAAGCTTGAAATTAATGTGCTTAATAGTTTCCAAATCAGAATCCTTCTTGACCAGTTTATAGCATACAATTGTCTTCTTATCGATAGCTCCATATTTAGCCACATAGCCAATGATGTCATCAGTCCTTACAGTAGGCAAAAACTATGATAAGTGCAGCCATTTGCGACGAACCACAACCCCCAGCTCCGAGTTCTCATTTGACCCAAATACACACCGCCTATGTCTCTTATGAGTACGCTTTTTATCCATAGCGGACCACTGTGCATTATTTGCTTGCGCATTGTTAGTTGCGTTTTTCGCTTGTGCATTGTTCAACCAAGCATTGTTCGCCAAAGCCGCAGCAGCGGCATACGTAGGCACAGCGTTAGCGGGGCCAGCAGTTGGCGAACAGGCAGAAGTACAAGCAGGCGGAAGAGATGAAGCAGTAAAACCGATGTTATTACCAGGAGTAGTTGGCGAGCGAGTAAAAGCAACAGCAGCAGAAAATCCGGTATTACTACTAGTAGTTGAAAACCCGGTATTAGTATCAACTACATCAAGAGCGGTATAACTAGTATTTATACCCGGCGCATCAGAAACACAATGCATTTCAGAACTTTTTCGTACTGCCACGGTATTAGAGACAGCAACAGCATCATTAGATGGCGCAGTGAAAGCGCGCTTTGGCAATTTACCAGGCTGAGCAACAACACTATCACTAGCTTTTGCTTGCGAACGCGTCGTTGTTTTGTTTCCACTAGTAGCAGGAGCCGGCGAAATAGAATTATCATTTGCTGGTTCAATTAATGCGATAAAAATGCTTTCTAATTTTTCAAATCCGAAATCGCGTTTAAGATTTTATCTTTCAGCCCACAATGGGCCGTA
The DNA here is from genome assembly GCF_001687245.7 of Rhagoletis zephyria. NCBI lineage: Eukaryota > Metazoa > Arthropoda > Insecta > Diptera > Tephritidae > Rhagoletis > Rhagoletis zephyria. Next base: position 22,855 of record NW_016162863.1, on the reverse strand, counting down.
CAATTAGTACATAAAGACATTATTGCGAGATAAATGAAAATAAACACAGAGCGATAGAAAACACGACCGAACTATTCTGCCGTCACAGTCTAATTTTTGCGACTTCTTTAAAGCTGCCACAGTTTTGAACAAGTTGTCCCGAATCATGGTTCGTCCGTGCTGATATGCAGTCCAATACTAAACTTATTACTCAAGAAACAACTAATAATAATAATAAGATTGGCGCTTATACATATGTTAGTGTTTGGCCGAGCTTCTCCTCCGATTTGTGGCGTGCGCCTTGATGTTGTCACACAAAGGGGAGGGACCTACAGTTTTATGCCGACTCCGAACGGCGATTGTATTTTTATGAGAAGCTGTTTATCATGGCAGAAATACACTCGGAGGTTTGCCATTGCCTGCCGAGGGGCGACCTCTGTTAAGAAAAAACCGTTTTTCTACATTTTTTTTTTGCGATGTTGCTTTGACCAGGGCTTGACCCAGGCCCTGCGGAGTGGAAGCGCGCACTGCTTTCCACTACACCACAGCGGCCGCCAGAAACAACTAAGTTTGACACACTGTTAAAAGTTCACTTAAACGTACGACAAAAATTGAAAATGCAACTTTGGTCGTTATCACCTACGTAACCAAAATCCATTTTCATTAAACTCGTATCAGCTCTTTTTTCGAATTACTGACATTCAGGAATTGCAAAATTAGTATAAGAGTTTCAGAACAAACTTTTGTTCTCATATTTTTTTTAATTCTTGGGATACAATTAAGATAACAGTTACAAGTAACTATCTGTACGAAATCCCGTTCTTTGCGCTGCAGAGACTAAAAACAAAAACTGAACCGCCCTTGGCTGGTTAACACATAATTATTTTACAGAAAAATCGTGAATAGTGTATTTCTTGGTTTGATTTATTTTTAATAAATCCTGTTAGCGTTTCAATACGTTCTGATTTATTGATAATAATTGTGTAATATAATCCGGGACTGAAAGTGTGTGTATGCAAGTTGAGTTTTATTTACAAATATACAATACTCCATACGTATTACCTAAGTCATGAAGAAAACAGAAACAAAGTATGTGCACCATGTGGAAGAAAAACAGTGTTGGGAAAAAAGAAAGTGGATTTTTTTTAACTGACTGAAAAATGCGTTGATCTCAGGGGAGGGGTTTATACTTTTAGAGATAAATCACCAGAAAATACCGAAAATTTGCTTCCGATAATATTTAAAATACATTTATGCAAATTTTATGTACGGTATGTAATAAATAAATACACTTTTTTAAAATTTCATTAATTGGACTTTATTTAACTACATAAAATTAACAAAGAACTCAAACATTTTTAACCGACTTCAAAAATGGAGGAGGTTATCAATTCGTAGGAATATTTTCTCTACTTTATGTTTGCTACCGCATAACTTTGGGCCACGTGAACCGATTTCAATAATTCTCTTTTTGATCGGAAAGATTGTACCTCACTGCTCGTCTCGTAATTTGGTTTAGATCCTATCATTGGATAATCAAAAAATGAACGGTACTCTTAAATTTGTATATGAGAATGGAAGGCGGTAGCGTTTTTTACTTAAAAATTACTTGTTTAATGAAAAGTTCTTTAACTGCTTTTAAAAAAGCTTGTCGGCGAATTCAGCGTACTCGCATAATTGGTTATATTGTATGCAGATATTGTTATGGGTTACTTTAGTGCACCCGGCAGCATGTTAGAAATTTTTACCATCTCATATTTTTCTAGAGCGTACGGCAACGCTAAAACAGCATGGAAGGTCTGCCATTTTGACGATAGCTGTGCTCTTTGCGGACAGTTGTCGCCGATTGTCACCATGATACAAATATTTAAAGGTAGTTTCACTTTTTCTCCTTATTCGCCATTGCTCCCTTTTGACGTAAACTGTGCTTTTGACATTTTCTTTTAAATTGAAGCTACCATATTCTTTGAGGAAATTAAAGTGTTTTTTTTTTCTTTAAAAAAATGATTAAAAGAAAGATATTTGAAAAGATATATTTTGAGCATCAGTTTATAGCGAGCTTTTAGTGATTTATTTCTAAAATCTATATATATAACAAGTTAGAAATCTAAGTTCGGACGGAGCCGAACATTAAATACCAGGCGCAAGTATTAAATATATGTTTTTCACCTTTCCGAAACCTATAAATTTATATATAAATTTATGTATAAATTTTGAGTAAATTAGAGTCCTTAAATTTCGAAATTTTGAAGTTTCAAGCAGTTCTGAAATTTACCGTTATATGAAAAGCGGCCTCAATTTTAGTCCGATTTCAATAATTTTCAACGCTTTGCTTCTATGTTGCAAGCACAATAACCATACCGAGTTTGGGACAAATTGGTATAACGGTTACCGAGATACATATATGTGATCATAAGTGGGCGCTGCCACGCCCATTTTCCAAAATTTTATCACAAACATATTTCTTGGTTAAGAATTGTTGTAAGCATCGATTCTGAATAAATTAGCCTTAATATTTACTTATTTATCGAAGATTTTGTATTTCTCTAAATTACCTTTACATGGGAGGTAGGCGTGGTCATTGTCCGATTTTAAAAATTTTCGGCAATTTGGTATGATGTGCGAAGGCCAACAACTGTGCCAAGTTTGGAAGAAATTGGTGAAGCGGTTACCAAGATATACACATGTAACCATAAGTGGGCGTGGCTACGCCCATTTTCCGAAAATTTATAATATTCTTATTGTTCGCCTAAAACTTATTGTAAATATCAATTTTGAGTGAATAATCTCCAGTAGTTACTAAAATATCGCAGTTTTCGTATTTCTGAAAATTGCCGTTATATGGGAAGTGGGCGTGGTTACACTCCGATTTCACCCATTTTCAATACCAACCTACCTTGGCTAAATGTAAACCTACATACCAAATTTCGTTCAGATATCTCAATTTTTGCTCGAGTTATCGTGTACACGGACGGACGGACAGACGGACAGACGGACGGACAGACAGACATGGCTTAATCGGTTTCTCTTTTCATTCTGATCATTTATGTATACATTTGTCTATGTCTATCTCGATTCGTTTTGGCTGTTACAAACAACCGTTATGTGAACAAAATTAATATACCCTTGTGCACAAGTGCGCTCGGGTATAATAAAAATGGTGTGAAAAATGTATAGTAATTCATCAATTGAGAACGGTTTTTGCCGATTTGGCCATTTTTTTTTTCAGTTGTTCGTAATCGCCAGGAGAAGGTTTTTACGAAAGAAGATTTTGGGAAAACCCTCCGGTGGACCAGGGACCGATCTATTCGAANATATTTTGAGCATCAGTTTATAGCGAGCTTTTAGTGATTTATTTCTAAAATCTATATATATAACAAGTTAGAAATCTAAGTTCGGACGGAGCCGAACATTAAATACCAGGCGCAAGTATTAAATATATGTTTTTCACCTTTCCGAAACCTATAAATTTATATATAAATTTATGTATAAATTTTGAGTAAATTAGAGTCCTTAAATTTCGAAATTTTGAAGTTTCAAGCAGTTCTGAAATTTACCGTTATATGAAAAGCGGCCTCAATTTTAGTCCGATTTCAATAATTTTCAACGCTTTGCTTCTATGTTGCAAGCACAATAACCATACCGAGTTTGGGACAAATTGGTATAACGGTTACCGAGATACATATATGTGATCATAAGTGGGCGCTGCCACGCCCATTTTCCAAAATTTTATCACAAACATATTTCTTGGTTAAGAATTGTTGTAAGCATCGATTCTGAATAAATTAGCCTTAATATTTACTTATTTATCGAAGATTTTGTATTTCTCTAAATTACCTTTACATGGGAGGTAGGCGTGGTCATTGTCCGATTTTAAAAATTTTCGGCAATTTGGTATGATGTGCGAAGGCCAACAACTGTGCCAAGTTTGGAAGAAATTGGTGAAGCGGTTACCAAGATATACACATGTAACCATAAGTGGGCGTGGCTACGCCCATTTTCCGAAAATTTATAATATTCTTATTGTTCGCCTAAAACTTATTGTAAATATCAATTTTGAGTGAATAATCTCCAGTAGTTACTAAAATATCGCAGTTTTCGTATTTCTGAAAATTGCCGTTATATGGGAAGTGGGCGTGGTTACACTCCGATTTCACCCATTTTCAATACCAACCTACCTTGGCTAAATGTAAACCTACATACCAAATTTCGTTCAGATATCTCAATTTTTGCTCGAGTTATCGTGTACACGGACGGACGGACAGACGGACAGACGGACGGACAGACAGACATGGCTTAATCGGTTTCTCTTTTCATTCTGATCATTTATGTATACATTTGTCTATGTCTATCTCGATTCGTTTTGGCTGTTACAAACAACCGTTATGTGAACAAAATTAATATACCCTTGTGCACAAGTGCGCTCGGGTATAATAAAAATGGTGTGAAAAATGTATAGTAATTCATCAATTGAGAACGGTTTTTGCCGATTTGGCCATTTTTTTTTTCAGTTGTTCGTAATCGCCAGGAGAAGGTTTTTACGAAAGAAGATTTTGGGAAAACCCTCCGGTGGACCAGGGACCGATCTATTCGAAAAAATCGTATTTATGGTCCGATTTGCTTAAAATTTGGTACGTATGTAGGTAGCTTTTTGCCTATGTTAGCATATAGGATCCTTTTTCCCGGGAAGTGGACCAGGGACTGATCTATTCGAAAAAATCGTATTTATGGTCTGATTTGCTTAAAATTTGGTACCTAGGTAGCTTTTTGCCTAGATTAGCACATAGGATGCTTTTTTCCGTTAAGTGGACCAGGCACCGATCTTTTCGAAAAAATCGTATTTATCGTCCGATTTGCTTAAAATTTGGTGCGTAGGTAGGTTTTTTCCCAGATTAGCATATAGGATTTCTTTCCGGGAAGTGGACCATAGACCGATCTATTCGAAAAAATCGTGTTTATGGTCCGATTTGCTTAGAATTTGGTACGTTTTTAGCTTTTTGCATAGATCAGCATATACGATTCTTTTTTCCGGGTAGTTTCACTTCTTCTTATCCGCCATGTTAGCTATCTGACAAAAAACGTGTTTCGTATTTTTTGTTGTACCAGCTTTTTCAAAAAAAATCCAGCTTTTGACGTTGGAAAAATAAAACAAAGGAAAGCCAAACATATAAGTAGAGAATTGGTCTACTATTTTTAAATCATTTTCTTCATAACTGCTGCTTCCGTGGATATTGCAACACACCGAATAGATGTAATAATGCAGTTATAGGGGCCACCTCATACCACAGAATTTATCGGCCGCTTATTTAAATAGTAGGGCTCGCTTGAAATATGTACATGAAGATGTATGGAGGTGCGCACACTACACCAACTTAATCGCTCCGACCAATTAGTTGAGGTGCAATGGAAAGACCAGCAATCCCAACTTAATCGGCGGCCGATAAAGTCGGTGGTGTGCGATGGATCTAAAACATTTTAAACAAGAAATATTGCAGTCACATTTTCGTTTTTAGGATTTTTATTCATGTGATTAGCAGTGGCAAGAATGTATGTATTAAATACGTATATGTATATTAAAAATGAAGTGATCAGTTATCTATACTAATATATATTTTGAAAGCCGTTTTTTTCTGTTCGCAAAGCTAGAGATCGGCTGTACCGATTTTTTTGAAATTTCGGTTATAGGTTCTGGATGGGCTACTCATTGTCTTGGGCAAAAAAAAGTGTAAATACTTCCCTAAAAATGGAACTGCAGGACTTTAAAAATCCTATGAATCTAACATACATGCCCACATAACAGCGCTGAGAGCGCCGTCTGCTATTAATTCGTACGGAATACAGCACAAAGAAAGGGTTATGTATACATATACATATGTGCTAATCTTAACGTTAATGTTGATTGATGTTGTTGTTGTTGTTGATTGATGTTAAAAAAAATATATATATATGTATGTACAGTTCAAATAATGTAGGCAATTATGTATGTAGAGTCGTTTATGTTGCCACAAGGTGCAAATAACATTGCTGTTAGCACTTACATTTGTATATGCATATTTATGTAGATACATATGTATTTATATAATTACGCATAAAAACCCTGCTGCTATGTTTTTTTGTACGTAAGTGGGCGCAATATTAAAAGCAGCAACTCTTATCCATCAATGTTTATCGCAAAGCTCGAAACGGCTGAACCGATTTTTTTGAAATTTCGGACACCTGCTGCAGACGTTCAAAGGATGGTTATCGGCTAACAAAAATCTCGATATATAAAAGGTGCGTGGAACCTCCCATATGAACCGAATTTTTCATACTCCATATCTCTGGAAATGTTCATGGCAGAGTTCTGGAACTTTGTATGGAGATATATGAAATCCATCGCATAATCTTGGAGAAAAATTGGACCTATTGGAAAAAGGGGCATGGAACCTCCCTTTCAAACCGAATTTTTCATACTGCATATCTCCGGAACTATTTAGGGTAGAGTATTGGAACTTGGTATGGAGATATATGAAATCAATCCCATACTCTGGATAAAAATTGTAGGTATTTGAAAAGGGCGCGTGGTACTTCCCATACAAACCGGATTTTTGCATACTGCATATCTCTGGAAATGTTCATGGTAGAGTACTGAAACTTGGAGTGGATACATAAAATCAATCGCAAGCTCTTGCAGAAAAATTGGAGTTATTGGAAAAAGGGGGCGTGGAACCTCCTATACAAACCGAATTTTTGATACTGGATATCTCTGGAACTTTTCGTGGTAGAGTACTGGAACTTGCTGTGGAGATATATAATTCAATCGCATATTCTTTCAGAAAAATTGGATATTGGAAAAGAGGATGTTGTACCTCCCATACAACCCGAATATTTCATACTGTATATTTCTGGAAGCGTTCATGGTACAATTTTTGAACTTGGTACGGAAATATATGAAATCAAGCACATACTCATGGAGAAAAATTTGAGTTATTGGAAAAGGGCGTGGCACCTCCTATACAAACCGAAATTGTCATACTGTATATCTCTGGAAATGTTCATGGTAGAGTACTGGAACTTGGTAAGGAGATATATGAAATCAATCGCATTCTAATGAAAAAAAGGGGGCGGGGCACCTCCCATACAAACCGAATTTTTCATAATTAGTATTTCTGGAAGTGTTCATGGTAGAGTAATGGAACTTTATACGGGCGTGGCACCTCCGATATAAGTCGAAATTTCCTTATTGCATATCTCTAGAATTGTTCTTGGTAGAGTACTGGAACTTGGTGTGGTGATATATGAAATTAATCACATAGTCATGGAGAAAATATGGAGCTATTGGAAAAGGAGGCGTGGCACCTAGCATACAAGTCGAATTTCATACGGCATATCTCTGGAAGTGTTCATGGTACAGTACTGGAACTTCGTATGGAGATATATGAAATCAATACCATACTCATAGAGAAAAATGGGTTCTTTGAAAAGGGGGCATGGCAAAGTACAAAAGTACTGACGTTTACTTGTCTTTGAATGTGTATATAATTCTTCTGGATTTTAACAAAGTTTTGTGTGTGTGTTTGAGTGGATAGTTTAGTTTCACAACTTAATCCGCCAGTTGGCGCTGGAGTTGAGTTATTACTAAAAATCTTTTTTATGATCCGATTTGGCGAATATTCAAAAAAAATACCGCCAGGTGGTGCTGAGGTCGAGTTATTACTAAAAATCGACAAGTGAGAAAAGGTGCCGTAAATGTCAGCCTAAATCGACCTGTTGCACCTTTGAGTATGTCGAACCCTCGTGTGTTAAGCTACCTTTACATGAGGGATTTTTCCAGAGCAATGTTGAATCGCCAGGAAAATCGCCTCATGTAAAGGCAGCTTTACGATTGGGCCAATGAATATGATTTGCCAATATTATTATGCGTTAGAGCTCCATTCGAAGAAACCAGAGTTGAGTTGTGCAGTGGTAAATCTCAAATCACCACCTGTCGAAATACCTTAAAATCCAGTTTCATGAAAACAATTTAATGAAAATTTATTTTTTTAATTGAATTTAATATAAAACCTGATAGAAAAAAATATTTTTTCACTTATTTCATCTCAGTTTATGTATGGCTAGTTTATATAAGCTACCTTTACATGAGGGATTTTTCCAGAGCAATGTTGAATTATTATGCGTTAGAGCTCCATTCGAAGAAACCAGGGTTGAGTTGTGCAGTGGTAAATCTCAAATCACCACCTGTCGAAATACCTTAACATCCAGTTTCATGAAAGCAATTTAATGAAAATGTATTTTTTTAATTGAATTTAATATAGAACCTGACAAAAAAAATAATTTTTCACTTATTTCATCTCAGTTTATGTATGAACTAGCAGACCCGACGAACTTCGTCCCGCCCAAAATTAATTTTTTTATTGAAACATTTGGTCCAACGTTTCTCCAGCAATTCATGTTCACGCAGGCATATCCTCAATGGCCGTCCTAAATAACCTGACGAAAGCGTTATACCAGGACGAAGTCCTTGCGGCTCGATAGTGAATCGTCCTTGAATCCGTATAGTATAGTTGGTGGCAATTTCTAAAATGGTGAGTATCATTGGTCCACTTTCTGTTTAGTCACCGTAAATCAAGGACCGCAAGTGTTCTGATGGGTGATTTAACGGGAGTAATTTGAATTTGATGCCTGGTGCCTCCGGATTGACAAGTTTTAGCAAATAACTCGGCTCCAGCGCCACTAAAAATTATCATTAAAATCGGTTCGGTCGTTTAGGAGGAGTCAGGCCACCACAATAAGTCTTTTACATACTGACACTCTTCGGCATTTTTTCCCATATAAAAAACTCTCACGCATTCGTTATACGGAAAAAAATGCGCAACATCATCAGCGAAAAAAAACTATCAAAAATCAACGGTATCTTATAGCCATTTAAAACTTGCACTTTATGATACTCAAATTGAGTGAACTACAAAATTGCATACTAAAAATTTGGTGCCATTTGATGCAAAATGAACTATATTTCTATAAAATATTGACAAAAAATATATTATGAAAAGGAAAAAACACTGTATTCTGGGTGTATATATTTACAGATAGGTAAAAGTTTCAATATGCTTGGAAAGCGCCACGTCCCTTTTCCAGTAGCCCCAAAATCTCTATACCAATTTCCAGAACACTACTACAAATACTTTCAAAGATATACGGTATGAAAAATACGATATTTATGGGTGATGCCACGCTCCCTTTAAAATTCGGTACAGCCGTTCGCGAGATCACCTGTTATAAAAAGAAGGAGATTCTCTTTATATAATTAGTGTAGGTAACACAGGGCAACACCGATTTTGATGCGGCAAATGTTGAAGCTGGTTTTGATAGGCTTTTTTGTGCTGATTAAAGGTCTGATTATGCTTACTTCGCCTAACTTCGCACAACCATTTGTACCAGTGTTCCACTGGTACCACCACCACCAATTTATCTTATTTATATATTTAATCATATTTATGCTCGAATTTATTTCGTTATTGATGGTCCTCTGCAATAACACAACTCAAAATTCAAAAAATTAAATCCCTTATTACCGTTAAGAGGCTCATGTCTCTAATCCTTGGCTAACCCATGTCTAGTCCTAACTAAAGTAAGTAGTAGAGATTATACATGAATAAGACAACGATTAAAGACATGAGCCACTTAACAATAGTACGAGTTTTTATTTTTTGAATTTTGAATTAACCATCCATATTTTTATGACAGGTAAAGATACATATGTATGCCGCCGTTTACGAACGGCTGTTCCTTATCTATATGTATAAAAATGGTGTGTAAAATGTATAGTAATTCATGAATTGAGAACGGTTGGGCCGAGTTGGCTAAAATGTTTTTTAGTTGTTCGTAATTGCCAGGAGAAGGTTAGGAACTCCCTCCGCGAAAGTCGGAAAATTGGAAAAATCGAAAATAGATTTTTTTGTATTGTAGTGGCATCACCAACATTACGGCAGCACTATTCAGCGCCGTCAAAATGTTGGTAGCCCTGAGTAATTTACGTTCCACAAACGCTTGCTAAAGAACCAAAATGTACAAACGGATTCATTCGCGAACCGCCATTAAAACTCTTCGGACGAAAAATAAATAAAACGCATTTCTAAAGTAAAGTTTCTTTGAATTTTAATTACAAGCGCAAGTAGTAAACGCGGGTATAATATTTTAATATTTAAAGTTTTAAATAGTCCCGAGTCTTTGGGCTAAAGCTAGGCGCGAAGCCTAATACAAATTTTGGTTCGCTGGCGCCGACGTGCCAAAGCACCCAGTGGAGCACCCGTGCGGAACTAGTACGAAGGCGAAGCAGTATAATTAAGAGGGGACTCAACATGGCGACCGTGGCCTGGAGCGGGGCAGCGGACCGCGTAAAGAAAAAAAAAGAAATTAAAAATTTAAAAGCAACAATTTAATTACAAAAATATAAAATTTGATTATATCAAAAAAAAAAAGAATATTTTAAATTATAAAAGCAAATCAAAAATGAATTGCAAATCGGAATTTTCATTAAACAAGAATTTAATATAAAAATTTGGTGCGTGGCAGTGGTAGTTGAAATTTGGTGCGTGGTAGTGGTGATAGCAGTGGTACAGCCTCGACATCGGCAAATCGGTCTTTGCAGCGGTACGTATGTACAAAACGAGTATGGCAGCGGTACATTTACATACATATATGTACGTATATAACACGCCATCGACAAGTAGCAGCGGTAAGTAACGGTATTAATGTACATACAAAATCACGCCACCCGCAACTGTACTATTTGCATACGATTACGCATAAGCATCCCGTTATAATTTTTTATGAAACACACGCCACCGAAACAGCAAACATAGCGGTATATAAGCGAAACCACGCCATTCCACAAACGCGCGCATACAGTAAGCCCGTTACATACATATGTACATAAAACAGTATTGTTACTGGAATAGGGCATGCGGCGGACGCGTTTAGGCAGAACACCTTCCGAACAGAGGTACACAATAAAGATAGTGCAGTACACTCTAAAAAGTGCATGTAAAACTACTACTGAAAAGTGTTTATTTTTCAACCAGAATCTGTTCAAGTATACGCACAAGATGTTCAAGATTTGATTTTGAACATGAGTTGTTTAAAATATACACATGAAATGTTTAAAATTACAAACATTTTGAAAGTAAAAATATATTTGTTACAAATAATAAATACTAAATGCCAGGGGCGCACGCAGGAATATATTTTTGGGGGGAAAGGGTTTATACCTCTAAACATATATCATCAGCAAATACTGAAAATTCGCTATTTAAAATACATTTATGAAAGTTTTGTTTACAGCATAAAATAAATAAATACACTTTTTAAAGTATCATCAATTGCATTTTATTTACATAAAATTTACAAAGACTCAGACATTTTTAACCGGCTTCAAAAAAACGGGATGTTATCAATTCTTCGGAGTATTTTTACTTCTTTTATTTATTCCACCGCATA
>NW_016162863.1:5735-9629 GCF_001687245.7 Rhagoletis zephyria | reverse complement strand
TATTTATTTATTTTATACTGTAAACAAAACTTTCATAAATGTATTTTAAATAGCGAATATTCAGTATTTGCTGATGATATATGTTTAGAGGTATAAACCCTTGCCCCCCAAAAATATATTCCTGCGTGCGCCCCTGGCATATTGTATTTATTATTTGTACATTTCATGTGTATATTTTAAACAACTCGTGTTCAAAATCAAATCTTGAACATCTTGTGCGTATACTTGAACAGATTCTGGTTGAAAAATAAACACTTTTCAGTAGTAGGTTTACATGCACTTGTTAGAGTGTATACCCCACGCGACCGTTCGAATAGCGGCATGCTCACGCTATATTTAGAGCATAACACCTTTTTTAAGACAGCAGCGCGGGAATCCGCAGTATAGCGGCACACCAGAACCGAAACTTAAATCAACTTTTAAATAAAATTTTTTTACGGGACTGCAGCGGGGGAAAATCAAATATTAAACAATCAAGCAACAATAAAATAAAAAATTTTCAATGTGAGACAGCAGCGAGGGAGGCCGCAGCATAGCAGAACAATAACAACAACAGTAAATAATTTTTAAACAGCGGCGCGGGAAAAGTAGTAATATGGGTACAGTACCGGAGTAAGGCAGATTAGTTTAAGAATATAAACATACATATATTATTTTTTTTTCATATACATATATAAATACATTAGTATGCACCCTAGTGCACTTTTGAAAAATTAATATTAAAAGAAAAATATTGAAGTGAATTAAAGAAAAACGAAACCCATTGCTTTCATGCATATTTTAACAGTCCTGACAGGGACAAGTGAACTTCAAACAATATTATATCCATTCCAAATTTTGATACAATATATATTTATTTTCATGATTGATTCATATTCATTGATTTCTCCTTATTAGTACGTAAGTGATACAAACGAGCATTTATAATTACCCCATTTTCATAATACATATTCCTATTATTAGATGATATTTTGCTTTCATTAAAAATTTCTAGCTATAAGTGACCATTTACATATATTTTTCTGATTTCAAAAAAAAAGGATGGGCATTTTCTGAAACATAATAAAAATCCCATATTAGATATGAGTGCTTCAAAATATTAAATACTATTTTTCAAATATGATCCTTATTAGCTATAAGTTCCATTTATCGAAAATTTACTTTTAATGGAATATTCTTATAAATTTTAAGTGACCATTTTTCCTCCAAATTCCATTTATCTAGTATTAACATACATTAATTGATTAACGAAAAAAAAAGATTCTTTAAAAGCCATCGACATCAAAAGTTACAAAGCCAAACAAAACCCTAGAAATTAAACTTAAACATATATTTGAAGAAATTTTCAAAAAGTGAATTTTCAATAAAGAAATTAGATCCATGTATCCACCTNGAATATTCTTATAAATTTTAAGTGACCATTTTTCCTCCAAATTCCATTTATCTAGTATTAACATACATTAATTGATTAACGAAAAAAAAAGATTCTTTAAAAGCCATCGACATCAAAAGTTACAAAGCCAAACAAAACCCTAGAAATTAAACTTAAACATATATTTGAAGAAATTTTCAAAAAGTGAATTTTCAATAAAGAAATTAGATCCATGTATCCACCTAGGTATAAGTGACGTTCTTCTCAACAATATAACATTACTAGCTTTAAGTGACTTAGCTTATCGATTACATCGATTTTCTTTCTTAAATACTTTTTTTTACCAAAATATAACTTCCTGGAAGTTATTAAAAGATTACAAACCCATATACCGATGTACATGTGTAATAAAACCGTTTATATTCGATAAATTCTTATTAAAAACATACATTAAAACGTTTAAAAAACAAATTAAACTCTTTTGCCGTGCATGTGAACTGCACGAAATACCCGACATTCCCACTGCATGAAAATCCCTTTTTGCATGAAAACTTTCAGCTTGCACCCGATGACTGTTTGAGGAAAAAGACATAAGTATTTTTCAAATTATAAAACTTTACACTTATGATAGCATCTTTCGAAATTTTTCTTTCGCATGTTTCTAGTGAAGAACGTGCATAATTTATGTTTTTACTATTATATAACAATATAGAATTTTTCTTTTGCCTCGCGGGGTTGCCAAATGTCAGATTTTGACAAAGTGTTCAAAGATTTGCGCAATAATTTTTCAAAAGTCTGTAGACGGGTTTAACAAAATCGCCCATTAACATCAAAACAAGAAAAGCTAAATGAATATAAAAGGTCTTTAGTGGAAGCGTATAATAATATATTAATACAGGTGAACTTACATTTCAAGCAGCGAGATAAGCCAGAGTCGGTAGTAGAAAAATTTATTACGGTGTAGAGAACAACTTCTTAAATGCTTTGAGAAAATTAATTGTAATATAAGAATACCAGAGAATTTTTCTAAGTTAATTGAAGAAGAAGTTTGTTGCACGGTAGCAGAGTTTGAAGAATTTTCCGACGCAACTTCGACTGGCATAGTTAATAAAAGCAGTTCCTTGTCTATACGTGAAGATCTTTTAGGATTTGAAAGTTTACATAATATAAATTCATTTTCGAGCATCGACGACATTACAATGGCAACTTCCGAGCAAAAAAGATCTTTCTTATGTTTGTGCGCCTCAATAATAAGAGAAAATTATAGTGGTGACCCGCTTTCACTTGCTTCCTTTATCGACAAAATAAATTTAATAGAAGAATTATCTGACGAAACACTAACTCCAACTTTCATTGCATTTGTTAAATCGAAACTCGAGGGTAAAGCTCGCGAATCTCTACCACCGCAAATAAATTCAGTTAGCGAGAAAAAAGAAGCGCCGTGTAGAAAAATTAATCCAGACACCTCTAAAGTTGTCGCGGGAAAAATAGCAGCTTTAAAGATAAATAATAATAATTATGCGGAGTTTGCAAAACAAGTTGAAGAGTTGTCGGACTCGTTGGAACGTTCGCTGATCATCGAAGGGATGACGCAAGCGAAAGCCCATGAGATGGCAGTTGAGCAAACAGTTAACGTTTGTAGGCTCAACAGTCGATCGGACATGGTGAAATCTATTCTAGCATCGTCAACCTTTCATGATTCAAAAGACGTTGTTGCGAAGATGATAATGGAGCGCGATAATGAGGTAAAGGAGCGGCAGGTGTCAGCGTTTAGGTCTAGACCGATAAGAGCGACTAGTTTTCGAGGTAGCTTCAGAGGGAACAACAATTATAGATACAACAACAGCAATAATAGGTTCAATAGCAGCAATTTTGGTAGATACAACAATAATGGTAACAATCGGTACAAGAACAACGGCAGTAGGAGCAACAGTAGCAATTTCAATAATAATTATACTAATAGATCTTCTAATAATAGAAATCGAAACAACAACAATAATAACAACAGACGTCCAAGTGTTAGAAATAACGCTAATGTGCGTGCTTTAAACGCCAACGCCGCTCAGGCGCGAACACTGAGGGCGGAAGAATTGGACAATTAAATAATTTTTTTACAACAAAAGGTATTTATTGCTTAAATTTGAATTACTCCGACTTTATTGAATTGAAAATTAATGGGTCAAACAAATTTTGTACATTTTTAGTCGACACGCAAGCCGACATTTCTTTAATCAAATTTTCTAGCATTGATAAACATATTTCTATAAATACGAACGATATAATTCACATTACCGGTGTAACTTCTGATACAGTTTCTACGTTAGTTACAATTACCATAAACTTGACTTTTACTGATTTTTACATTAAACATACTGTGGCGAATACTGCGGCAACACAAAGCGAACAACGAGAAATAGGCAGAATGTTCGAGGAATGACGTAGAATGTTCCACAAAGAGAAACGTCAAGTTGGATGAACACTGCGAACAGCGAGAGAAAGAGAATGAGCGATAAACTTCAGAA
>NW_016162863.1:0-3118 GCF_001687245.7 Rhagoletis zephyria | reverse complement strand
ATAGAACGAAATCATAGAGTATTTAATGAGTACTTACGAGCATTTTTAAATGAATCATATTCCGACTGGGATACATATTTAAAATATTTTACTTTGTTGCATAACACAACCTCAAACACAGTTTTTGATAATAAATTTACTCCATTAGAACTGATTTTTGGTAAAAACGCTGTTTTACCAAACGAAGTACAAAAAGTTAAAATTGATCCAATTTGCAACGTTGATAATTATGCAAAAGAAGTAAAATATCGTCTGCAAAAATCCCATGCACTCGCTAAAGAACTCGTAACAAAACATAAAATCCAATCGAAGCAGTCATTTGATAAAAATGCACGTCCTGTACTAATTGAAGAAAAAGATACGGTTTTAATACAAAAGGAACCTAGAGATAAACACAGCAATATATATCTGGGACCTTACACGGTACAGAAAGTAAATGTGTAAATGTTACGGTTTTCTATAAAACTAATAATAAATTTAAAACGGTTCACAAAAACCGAATTCAAAAGGTCACTTAACATATTTTTCTGAATTTTTAAACATGCAACTGCATATGCATTTCTCTATTTTGCGAAATTGCTCAATTTAACTAAATATGAATCTTTCACGTCACTTATACAAATATGATGTATTGCGTTATAATGTTACAATATTAAGCGACTTGATTTAAATGTGTTTATAAACATGCGTGATAACTACCATTTTGTAAAAACAAAATAAGAAAACATGAAGTAATAAGTTTCAACAACTACATACATAAGTATTAATATATTAAATTACAAATTTTGGTTCGTAATTACTTAATTTACTCATTATGGAAAAAGCGCATAACTACATGTACATAAAATGATATGCAACTTGAAGCAAAAAACAAAAAAAACCTTATTTGATATTTGGTAATTAAAAAAATACCTAAAACAAACATTAATTCTTATATAAATTTCAAATATTCGTGTAAATCATAAAAATGAAAAAAAAAAGAATTTTGTTATAAATAGAATTAATTTTGCGAAGAAGAACAAATTTTAAAATTATATTGGTCTCTAAAAATTTGTAAATTAAAGTAGTATAATTCGTTAGTACAAAATTAGTATAATAACTTATACGTGGAACATTTTTTTTTGAACTTTGTATTGTAACTTCAAATTGATATGGACGAATGAGTTAAGGGGGGAAGGAAATAATCTTTCGATTACACATCTCATTCCTCCACATCAATTTGCCATCGCCTCTTGGAGCAATGGGTTATTGTAAACCTGATCACCTAACAATAATCCTTGCCAAGGAGGGTGATGTAGTGGCATCACCGACATTACGGCAGCACTATTCAGCGCCGTCAAAATGTTGGTAGCCCTGAGTAATTTACGTTCCACATACGCTTGCTAAAGAACCAAAATGTACAAACGGATTCATTCGCGAACCGCCATTAAAACTCTTCGGACGAAAAATAAATAAAACGCATTTCTAAAGTAAAGTTTCTTTGAATTTTAATTACAAGCGCAAGTAGTAAACGGGGGTGTAATATTTTAATATTTAAAGTTTTAAATAGTCCCGAGTCTTTGGGCTAAGGCTAGGCGCGAAGCCTAATACAAATTTTGGTTCGCTAGCGCCGACGCACGAAGCAGTATAATTAAGAGGGGACTCAACAGTATGGAATTTTGTGTGCATTTCCTTCGGAATGGCATTCGAATCTAAAAATAGAAAATTATAAGTGGAAAACGGAAGAACGCGAAAAATTTTGATTTTCTTTGACGAAAACTTGGAAAATTTCGGATAATTGTGAAATTCATTGGGAGCATGAACCAATTGGGAACAATTTTCTCCTATGTTTCATAACCGATTCGAATGGGTGCTGCTATTTTGGAAAGGTGTTTAGAACAAGGAGTGCACAAAATTTTAATTTTTGTGATAGGTGGCGCAGGGGTCGAGCTACGCTAAAAAAAAATCATTTGGTTCGTTGGTAGCCTTTTGCCCATATTAGCATATAGGTTTTCTTTTTTCCGTTAAGTGGGCCAGGGACCGATCTATTCGAAAAAGTCTGATTTATTTGCTTGTAATTTGGCACGTACGTAGCTTATTGGCTGAGTTAACATATAGGATATTTTTTCTGACAGGTGGACCAGATACCGATCAATTCCAAAATATCTTATTTATGGTCCGATTTGCTTGAAATTCGATACCCGTATTATAGATATGCGTAGAATATAATCGAGTCGTTGTTTTACAGTTCGAAAGGTATTTGAAGGCGGCGCAAACATGCGGGTATTGGCTATTTAAAAATACTTATTACACAAGCCAACAAAAATGGGAAAAAAGTAGATGCAGCAAATGTTAACGCTATTTTGCCGATTTCACAAAAAAATTTACGATTACGAATCCGTAAGCATAGAGTTTTCATGAGCTCCAGATTTTAAGAAAAACGAGGTCAAAGTGTAAAAAAATCGCGTTTTTTTAAATATTTGAGAAGCTCTAGTAAAGAAAAGAAAGAAGGGTGGTAGAACCTTTCACTTAGGCTTTGATTAAAGCTAAAAATCTCTAATACTATCCTTGCAAGTTCCCGCACCTTTGCTTGATGGTCACTTTAAACTTAGAACCGTCCTTGGGGTGCTGGGCTCCCCAAGCTAACTTTATCGGCTGATAAAATTAATATATTGTTCCATACCACTATCAGAATCGCATTTGTTTAACATATTGTACTTTTAGCTTCATGAATAAAATAAATTTATGATATTCGTTGCATAGGTTTTTTTTTAAAAAATCGCCAAACGCAAAATTTTCCGTATACGTCTTTGGGGTGCAGCACTCCCCACGCATATTTCGTTTTTTATTGTGTTGCTAAGTCTCGGTGGATCTTTTACGGTTTCGGTTTTGTGTTCGATTGTTTATAAAAATTATACAACATTATAAAATGAGTGAAAGAGTTGCCCATTTAGCCAACATCCGGCGTCCACTGACTGNCTTCATGAATAAAATAAATTTATGATATTCGTTGCATAGGTTTTTTTTTAAAAAATCGCCAAACGCAAAATTTTCCGTATACGTCTTTGGGGTGCAGCACTCCCCACGCATATTTCGTTTTTTATTGTGTTGCTAAGTCTCGGTGGATCTTTTACGGTTT
>NW_016162862.1:36846-39949 GCF_001687245.7 Rhagoletis zephyria | reverse complement strand
GTAATAAAAAAATTAATATATTTTTTTTGTTAACAACATTGAATTCAAGATTATTTTTTTCACATTTTTTTAGATTGAATCATATTGTGAAATATAAATAGATTACTAAAATATATATATATGTTCCTTATCATCAGTTTATTATTAATATATTAGGCAAGCGAGCACCAGCAAACCGTATAGCGGTTTTGCACATGTGCAAGCAGCAAACCATATGCCATATGCTGCTAGCAGCGCTGCCTGCACAAGGCCAGAACCGGCATATTTATACTACTAATACATGGTTCATTAGGTTTTTAACTAATAAAAAGCTGGTTGCAACTTACTTCAGCTTGTCTAAAGGACAACGCACACACTACTGCAAAGGCGCAACAGGAACGCAACACTCTAAAACACGGGAGGAGCAATACACAGGCGGAGCAGGAACGCAGCACAGCAGAATCGTAGACAAAATCTGCGGATAAATGGTTCATTAGGTTTTGAAATAACAAAAAGCTGGTTGCAACTTATTTCAAAATATCTGCAGGATGATGCACACAATCAAATTCGGCTGCAGCTGCAGTTCACCAGAGAGTGCTGCAAATAGAATGGTTCATCAAAATAATATGTTGTAACTTACATGTATTAGCTCTTAATCACAATACTAGCATAGGTCGGCCAGGAAAACACTAAGGAAATGACCTAATAAATGCAAAATAATAGCAAAAATGTTCTATGAATTCCACTATCCAATTACTATGTAGAATTGCTCGGTGATTCCGAAAATCTAACTAATTATTATTTTTTCTATGCATACGTTTTCGAGATATTTTAAATTTACCGCTATTCAGCTTAAAACAAAAATTGGTTCCTTTTAATCACGTATATCTTATGAACGAATGTAACAATCTTAATATGAGATACGGCAAATGAAATTTAATGAAATTCTCCATAAACCGCATATAGGGCTTATAGTTTCTGAAAAATTAATGAGTCATTCCAGATTTTTTTTTATATTTCAATGAAAACAAATTCAAACAAATTCAAAATTTAAAAGATAACAGGTTCTGTACCAAATTTTTGCATTTGTGCTAAAGCCTGTTCTGTTAAAAAAAAAAATCAAATTACTAATGAAGAAGATGGATGGATAAATAAGAAATAATGAGTGCTCGAATGAAAATACGCAAAGATTTTTTGTATGAAAAACAGTGTTGCCACTTTGTGACTAATTCCTCAAAACGTGAGGAATTTCGGGTACGCTTGAGTATTTTTGAAAGATTTTTATTTTGAGGAATTTTAAAGGAATTTTACATGACAGAGTTGTTAAATCGCTCTGCAAATTTTTGAACAAAAAGCTTTCCGAAGTTTTATAAAGAGTGAAATACACCACACAAGCGGCTTGTGAAACCTACCTTTCCCATTTTTTAAATAAACCATGCAAGCATGACTCGTTCAAGAAAAGAATTTTAGTTTTCTCCGGTTCACAATGTAAAAGAGTTTCGTTTTCTTCGATTTCTCTCTCTTGCGTCCTCATTCGGTGAAAATTCAATTGCGAATGAGGCGATTTTACCATATACAACGTAAGCGGTTTGATCAAACGTCAACATGGCGGCCAGAAAATCAAAAAATTTTGATTTTTGTTCACATTTCCCTCAAACGGCTAGTCAAACCTTCGAACACCCTCGCGCACAACATAAATAGCTTTAAGGAAAGGAATATTTCGCTTGGTTTGTCAAGCCGCTCGTGTGGTGTTTTTCGCTCTTAAGCGCATCTGCATTTGCTGCTAAATATTATGAGGTGGGTTTTATCGAAGGCTGAGGTAGCTCAGCCGCTCCAGGGTTGAGTTGAGGTCCCACTAACCCCCACTGAATAAAATAAACACAGTAGTTAAATATAGCGAACACAACCACACACACACGCGGCCGTTCGGCCAGGCTGTCGGTACCCTGACGTCCACGAAGAGTGGGGAGAGAGAGAGAGAGCGACTAACTGGTCGGCGGTCGGCGTCGTGGCTCAGAGAGCGGAGACTGTCTAGTGGCTAGTGACGGTGGCGGTGATGTTGAGAGCGGTGACGGTGAGAGCGGTGATGGTTCGGTGAATAATGACAGTGAGAGCGGTAATGGTTCGGTGAATAATGACAGTGGGAGCGGTAGCGAGCGTGATGATGGCTACTGCAGCCAATGAGAGCGACGATTGCTGATCGTGGTGGCAGTAGCAGTCCCTTAGTAGTGACGGCCCTGCAGTGATGTTGACGGTGGCCCAAATAGTGGTGAGGGCGGTAGCGACCTCCCGTAGTGAGAGCAGTATTGGCGGTCCTAGTTTTAACAACGGGCCTCTGATGAGTAACGGCGGTGACAGCGGCCCTGGATGGCGATGATGTCAGCGGCAGACAGTAAGTAGTGGTCCTCGGTAGCGGTTTGGCCTAGGGGGCGGCAATGATATTGGCGGCCCAATGGTGAGTAAAGCGGCAGTCCGGCCCTAATGATGCACGACGGTGACAACGGCCCTGGATGGCGATGATGTTGCTAGCGGCCCTGAAAGGTGGCGGCTCTTGGTGTTGCGTTCGGCCTGGGGCGGCAATGATATTGGCGGCCCGATGGTGAGGAAGGCGGCAGTCCGGCCCTAATGAAGGACGACGATGACAACGGCCCTGGATGGCGATGATGTTGCTAGCGGCCCTTGTTAATGATAGTCGGTGGTGGTTCCTTGTTGTAGTCTTGGCCCAGGGCGGCACTTAGTATTGGCGGTCCGAAATGGTCACGGAGGTCACCTACGGAAGCTACGGAAGCTGGTCGTCAATATGTTCTCACAAACCACCAACCTGTCCCGTAGGCAGAGCCAGGGGCGCTCGAGGTTACACGGCCTAATCCGTCCCGATGCGCTCCGTGCCTACCTACGGCAGCTTGGCCAGTCTGTATTCCCCATGTGCAGAGCCAGGGGCGCTCGAGGTTACACGGCCTAAGCCGTCCCGATGCGCCCCGTGCTTACCCATTGGGGTGAGACGGTACGTATTCGATCGTGGTGGCTTGACATTGTGGGGCGGTTTTATCCACCGCACAATGCCCGCTCGCCACGCGGTATCTAAGTGGGCAGGAGAGTTCGTCTCCTGTCCACTGAGACCGTT
>NW_016162862.1:22543-33193 GCF_001687245.7 Rhagoletis zephyria | reverse complement strand
TGCTTCCCTTTGGTTGTTCATACGTATGGGTGTATGTATGTATGGTTGTATGTATGCATGTAGATTTGTATGTATGTATATAAATATGTAGCGTATGTATGGCTGGATGTGGATATGTATGTATGTACGTATGTATGTACTTGTGGGTTTTATGTATGCATGTACGTATGTCTGTCAGTGTAGCGTAGGGGAGCTGTATATAAATATGTAGCGTATGTATGGCTGGATGTGGATATGTATGTATGTACGTATGTCTGTCAGTGTAGCGTAGGGGAGCTACGTTACAATATTCAAAATGTTATCTATAATTTCTTTCATTCCATCGTTATATTTTCAACTTATTTTAAACTTGCAAAATCTCGGTAACGAATGGAGAGAACACGCATTGTTCGGGCATAAGGATATTCATATTGATTCCTCATTAGATCCAGAAAATTATAGGAACAAGTTGTTGAATTAAATTAATCTTCAGGCTCAGATACATACATACGATTCCCAATTTAAAAAAATTATATCTACATTACTGATATAGCCCTTTTATAATGCTTCAGTAGAACGCATATTTAGTAGTTTAAAAATCTGTAGGACTGTCTTAAGCACAGATATAGTTGCAGCAATATTATATACAAACCAAGGCATAAAAAATAACGGTGATTTTTTTTGTGTTTTGTTTTAACCGCAAGAACAAATGTACTAATTGAATTGGAGAATTAATTGGAGAATTAATTTTTATACTAAGTACCTGTAAATGGTATGCAGTACTCAATACTCATATTTGTAATAAGAAAATTTTGAGTAATTTGTTTGGATTTTGAAGATTTTTGATTTGTTTTTTTGGAATTTGGTAATTTGGCAACACTGATGAAAAATGAACAGGAAAGAAAGTTACTCATATGCCACGTACACCTGAGTAACACGCTTTTCTGCTCATATTTCATACAAAAAATCTTTGCGCATTTTCATTTGACCATTCATTATTTCTTATTTATCCATCGATTTTCTTCAACAGTAACTTGAATTTTTTTTGTAACAGAACAGGCTTTAGTACAAATACAAAAATTTGGCACAGAAAGTGTTATTTTTAAAATTTTTCTTCTGTTAAAGTTTGATTTTTTTTTTCATTTTTACATTAAAAAGTAAAATAACCAGGAATGATTAATTAATTTGTCAGAAACTATCAGTTTTATCGGAAAGTAATGTATATATGGTTTACAGAGAATTTTATTAGCTTTGACGTATCAAATTTTGAGATTGTTAAATTGGTTTGTTAGATATACATGATTAAGTGGAACCACTTTTTGTTTTAAGCTGAATAGCGGTAAATTGAAAAAAAAACGAAAACGTATCCATAGAAAAAAAAAACTAGATTTTCGGAATCACCGAGCAATTCTACATAGAAATTGGATAGTGGCGTCTGGAAAACAAAAACCAAACTAAAATTTGTGATCCAGTGTAATTTAATTGTAAAATAATTCGGTTTTATTACAATACTTGCCATGATTCAATAATGAAAGGTTTTGTAAGAAAAACTTCCTCTCGCTCTTATTTTATCATTGACACTCCTACCCTACTCCTAAAGACAAAAACAGTGATAATTATTTTCCAAATTTCTTTACAAGTTTTAAGAACACTTTTAAAGTTTTAGTAGTGAATTTTTCACTTTATAAATTTTAAGAAATGTTTGTTCTTCATTTGCTGGCGAAAACAAGACAAAATGGGTAAGAATCGTTCGGTTACAGAAATTCAATATAGGCTAAAGAGAAGAAATTATCTTAAATACTGAAATGTATTGTCGACATTCGTGGTCCTATCGATTCTGCCAAGTCGCTGTAAAGTAAAGCGCTCAATGATACTGGTAAATGAGTCAACGAAGGTATTTAGGAATTGACCTATACAACACGACCCTCCGAATGAGACTTTGGCGCAATATAATATTGGCAAACCGTATTCATGGGCTCGGTTTGGTCACTGGCGCGATGTTGTAATTGCACACTTACGGAACTTCTCATTTGATGGTATAGATCGCGCTCCTGTCGCAATAGTTCCGTGGCTGTGTGCCCTTTTCATTCTTCCTGAGTTCGACCAACACGAATCGCCAACCGCGACTGTGTTAGCCAATGTTTGATATTCTAATCGGCGTCATATAATGTCTCCCGAACACTAAGGGCCAGGTTTCCAGTGCACGGTCTATAATTAGTTAACCGCTCGAGCTGGTCAAGACAAACTCAGTTTACGGGATCTAAGTTTAAACTTGCACTGAAAAACTGGCCCTAAAAGTGAAACATCAAAGAATGCGCGCTACCATATTAGAAGCAATCGAGCAATAACCGCGAAAGAAAAGTAAGCGCCAAATGTTTTTATTTGGCGTCTTTTTTATCAAAATTATATAATCTTTCCACAAACAAATAATTTCTTCATATCCATCAACCGTAAACGGCACCGCAAAGAATTTACAATGCAAAAAAAAATAGTTCAAAGTGGACCATCCATTCTCAAGTTATAGGCGGTCAGACGTACGCAATTTTGGTATATTATGTATGTAAATTGGACTGCATTACTCCCCATACCAGAAAAAATCGGTACTGTTTTTCCATAGGAATTATAAAATCTATTATATTTTAAGACGTCCAAAATATTTCGGAACAATATTAAGATTTACGTGAACTGGATCGATTTGAAAATACCTCCAAAAATGGAGTTTTTTGTGAATAAAAATAGTTTCTTGAAGATGTTCATGAAAAAATCCCCTCAAATGACAAAACGGCTTAAGCTTAAAAAATTTGCCTAAAAATTATTTTTAAAAATCTAGCGGAATTGGAATAATCAGATTTTTGATACTGTTTTTTAACTTTTTTCAAAGATTGGTATAAGAAAAACTTGAATAACTGAAACTAAGCTCTTGGGATTTAGACTTGCGAGGTATCATTGGAAATGTATTTTCTCACCCTTTTTATTTCTTTGATAATAAACTCATTCAAAGGATGGAAGAGAAAGGTAGGATGAACGAACGTCATTCAAAGTTAAATTAAGATGTGTTAGTATTTGAAAGAAAAAAATTGGGACACGGATGATTTTTTTTTACACAAAACTAAAAACAGTGGGAAAATACGTTTCTACCGAGGTCCCATAAGTCTAAATCAGAATAGTTTTGGCCCGTTGAAAAGATTTTTAAATACTTTTATGCAGATGTTTTTTAAGCTTTTGTCATCTGAGGGGATATTTTTCAAAAAGTTCTTTAAGAAATTATTTTTATTCATAAAAACTCCATTTTGGAGGTATTTTTAAAGCGGTCCAGCTCACGTAAATCTTAATATTTTGGTGGACGTCTCAAAATATAGTACATTTTTTAATCCCGGCGGAAAATCCGCAACATTTTTTGGTGATGCAGTCTAGTGTACATACAAATATCTATTTTTAATAACAATCAGAGGCTATGTTCGAAGTCAATAAGCTGGTTCCAATTAAATAATTAAAGCAAATACTACCATGCACTATTTTGAACACCTTTTTGTGGAACTTCGCTAGTTTTTGAAGGTGATTGAATTCTTCCCCTTTTCCTCCTGCTTCCAAAAAACTGCGTAGCTACAACTGAATGGGGGGATTTCTCGTGTTATAGTTACAAAACAGGACGAGACATCACCACTCAGAAGTAGTGAGCACTAAAGTCGGCTTCGATCACCGCTCGCCACAGCCTACCGAGAAGCCGCATACGAACGACACCCGCTCGGTCACCAACAGCAGAGCGACGCCAACAGGAACGCTACTCTCCGGCGTCACCAGAGCGCCACTCATCGGTGCGACTAGAGCACTACTCTCCGGCGTCATCAGAGCACTACTCATCGGCGCCACCCGAGCGTTACTTAACGACGTTAACAAGAGCGCCACTGGCCATCGACGTCAGGGGCGACCAGAGTACTACTTGTCAACGGCATCATCCGATATTGCAAGAGCGCCACATACCCGCGTCGCCACCCAACTAACAAACTCTCCAGAACAAAACTCTTACAAATTACGAAAAGATCTCATAAGACTCTCTTAACATACTTGGATAACCTCATAACATAATTCTTGTAAAAAGACTTAAATTAGGTCTCATAGTACTTTTTTTATGAGATAATAATGCTACTAGAGTTAGTAAGCCTTTAAATCTCATAAAAAGACCATCTTGTACCTTTTTATAAAACTTCAACTCTCAAAGAGTTATACTCTTGAAAAAATGCCCATATGAGTAGTAAATTGTTATGATACTTATAAGAAAACTCTTGCAAGATATAAAGTATAAAACCACTTGTAAATATGCCCTTATGACGCGTAAAATGTTAAAACACGTATAAGAAAACTCTTACGAGTACAAAAGAATCATTACTCTCATAAACACTACAATAGAGGTGCACTTATATCAAGAAAAATATTCTGTCAGCCCACATACCTTGTTTCAGGGTTAATCCGTCAAAATGGATAAGTTTATTTGGAAAAAAGTTAAAAGATCCACTAATTTGCGAAGGAAAATTCAGAAGATTTATCTTAAATTAAAATATAACACGTCCAAGAGTGTTACAGTCAATAAAAGAGTTACTGCGAATTTTAAACAATATTCTAAAAATAGTGCGCGGTCTGCGGACAATTTATATCAAAAATCTCATCTCACCTTATATCAAATATAACAGCTGTAATCCTATTCAGAACAACTCGAATGAAGGTCACGATGCAGAAATTTCTGTTGGTAATATAAGAGCACCATGGCATGTAAGTCTAATTTAAATTAACACGAAAAGTAATTAAATTAAAAGTTGTATTCCCTTTCAGCAATATGATGATGAGGAATACCAGTTAATCGATACTGAGTTTAAAAAAAATGAAGTTTATTGAACTGAATTAAAAAATTGGGCAATTCAGTTTAATATAAGGCACCAAGCATTAAAACGATTGTTACAAATATGTAATAAACGAAACCCTGATTCAATGCCAAAAGATGCAAGAACGTTGCTACAAACACCAACTGTTACTACAATTCAGGCAGTCGGTTTGGATGCCCAATATTGGCACCAAGGGCTTGCATTTTGTTTACAACAATGTTTTGCCAATATCAAAGAATCGTTAGGAACTTTCATTAATATCAACATTGATGGCTTACCAATATATAGGAGTTCCAGAGAGGAGTTCTGGCCCATTTTATATAATATATATGAAAAACCTCATATCCAGTCAATGGCAATCGGTATCTGTAGTGGCAAAGGTAAACCACTCAATCTAGAGTGGTTCATACGACCGTTTGTGGATGAAGCGAAAGAAGTCCTGACCAATGGAGTTACCATCAATGGACAGCATAAAGTTGCCGTTAAAATCCGAAAGATAGGATGAACGAACGTCATTCAAAGTTGAATTAAGATGTGTTAGTATTTGAAGCAAAAAAATTGGGACACGGATGACTTTTTTTACACAAAACTAAAAACAGTGGGAAAATACGTTTCTACCGAGGTCCCAGAAGTCTAAATCAGAATAGTTTTCGCCCGTTGATATGTATATATATTTTATATTAAGCTGCTCTTTGCACAAATATGTGAATAGGTGTTACTTATTTCAATGGTCAACACGGATGTCAAAAGTGTACAACAGTCGGAGAATATTCTTACGTTTCACATTCCAATATTTTCCCGAGAACAGAATGTAGTAAAATAATAGAAGAAGGATTTCGTAAAAGTATTTATGATTCACACCATAAAGTTAACACTCCGCTTGAAGAACTGCCCGGTTTAAATATGGTTGATGACTTTCCAGTTGCAGATTCTCTGCATTTAATTGATTTAGGTATCATGAGAAAATTCTTGATTGGATGGAGAGATGGCAAGTTTAACAACTTTCGGGCAAAATGGAGTGCAAGAGAAAGCTACGGCATTTCAGAAGCTTACAAAACATCAAAACGCCCTCAGAACTTCATCGAGCTGTAAGGGGATTAGATTGCCTGGCACATTGGAAATCTTTGGAGTATCGTACATTCTTATACTATATAGGAGTTGTAATACTGAAGGATGGTTTACCACACGATGTGTACCAGCATTTCCTTGTATTTTTTTTGTGCTGTCACAATATGCTCCTCAACTGCATACAGTACATATCTTGATTTAGCTCATACTTTGCTCCTACACTTTGTTGAATACTACAGAGATATTTATGGTGAAGAGCATATAACTAGTAATGTGCATAACCTGTCGCATGTTATTGATGATGTAAAAAGACTTGGTATTTTATCAACATTTAGTGCTTACCCGTTTGAAAGCAAATTGTACCAGATAAAGAATATGTTACGGAATGGAAACAAGGCTTTGGCGCAGGTAGCCAGACGACTAACTGAATTTAGTCATTTGCAAATAAAGGCTAGTGAATATGTTAATAACGAATTACCGATCTTAAAATATAGTACGGTTCAGCATCCGAATGGTTTGTTACTAAGCCCCCAAAATCGGGACAAATGGTTTCTTACAACTGGAAATAAGATCGTGTGCATGAAGAATGCTACATTAGCTAATAAAGAGATATCTATTTTTGGCGCCTGTCTACAACATCAGGAAAGTTTTTTTGAGACGCCGATACTTTCTTCATTCCTCAATATATATTCCTCAGATTGCAAAGAAAACGCAGCACGGATACATAGCTTAAAAGATATTAAATGTAAGCTGGTATCTGTGAAATATGACGACAATTCAACAGTTTCCATTCCGTTACTTCACACTGCTAAATAAAAAGTCTTTTTAACCGACTTCCAAAGTAGGAGGTTATCAGTTCGTGGGAATATATATTTTTTTTTTTTTTTATGTATGTTACCGCATAACTTTGGATCACGTCAACCGATTTCGATAATTCTTTTTGCATCGGTAGTGTCTCAGAGATGGTCCCATACTAATCTGGTTGAGATCCGATCAGTGAATCATGAGATATATATATATATTTTTTTTTATATGGGAGTTGAAGTCGGTTTTTTTTTGCTAAAAATTTCTTGTTTTAATTATAATATAAACTCTGTATTTCAAACTAAGTAAACAATGTACTCACTTTAACAGTTCATTTAAATAATTAAATTGAATAAATAAGTAATTTCTTTAAATAAATAAACATCAACTTTTTCATCAAATAATAAAAATTTGTTTTCTTGCAACTTTTAATACTGTTTGTGTAATAAGCTTCCTCGGCTATTGAGTGAGAATTTATTATTTATATTTATTAATTTTTGTCAATTGTACTTTTAGTATTTGAGGCACTACAATTTTTTTTTTTAATTATAAAATAAACACTGTATTCTAAAAGTAAGTAAACAAAGTATATACTCAATTAATCATTTAATTTAAGGCTTAATTAAGGTTCATCTGCCTCAACATCTTCAACATCACCATCAACATTATTACCTGTGGGTGCAATGCTACCAATACCAGGAGCAGTGACCTCATGTACAACAGCTTTTAGTGGAACATCATTGCCCTTAGGAGCATTTTCACTTTTCCTTGTTTGGTTTCCTTTACGCACATATACTTTCTTTGCAGAAGTTCGAGGAATACGGTCGATATTATTTTCAGTCCTTTTCTTGGCATCCTTAAGGACTGTTGCGAAAAACTCCTTGCTTTTATTTTCATTGAAATCCGACGCAGCCAATCTTACTATTGAATTGAAAACACTAAGAATGTTTCGATAATTTTTAAGAGCAACTCTTTTATTTTCCGTACGGCTCCCTCCACTACACGAAACATTCAACAGGAATTCTCTCGTGAAGAAGTGGTCTACTAAACGATAGCAACAGTTAGTTGCGTCGGTTGTTCCCTTTTCCCCACAAATAGATTTCATTTTCGCAGCCTGTAAATAAAAAAGTTTGAGATAAACTATGTAGCATGATGCAATAATACAGGTGTTATTAGTTGGCTACTTCTCGCTCTAATTCCGCCATATTGACTGCCTTAGGTGAGACAGTGTTACTTCTTTAACAATTCTTTGCCTACTAATATAGTTGAATATTTTTTAATTTTTTCTCAGTATACACATTTTTTTTCTTAAAAAGGTATTTTATCTTATTTTATTTCATTTTATTACGAATATACTATAAAAAAGCTAATTTTGTTTAGGAAAAAATGTGAAATTTAATATTTTTCCCCCAAATGGGGCTTAATTTCTTCCCGTTTTTCTTCTCGTTCTACTGAGCAAAGGCAGTGTCAAATCGAGCTGTCACAATTGATACCACTTTGTATTATTGCATCATGACTATGTAGTATGTACGAAGCACATTTACACATACTAAATCCTCCTAAATGCTGTCGTTGAGCTTATCTTCCAATTCGTAGATTTCATTCTGATTCGAAATTGGAGCATCTAATATTTAGGCCAGCAGAACTTGCACTGGTGTTATCCTCAACGGTATCAACGGTAGAATTTTTATTGTTATTAAATAGATTTTCTATATCGTTAATGCGATTAATAATAACTAGAGGGCCAGTTACTGTCAAAATTTGACAGTTTTTCTAGTTTTTAGGAGCCTTGGAGAGGGTTTCTAACTTAACACGTACCAAAACTTATACGGTACAAATTAACCTACCGGAACCTCTTCTGCGTTGGAACTAAAACGAAACTAAAATTTTTTTATCTTAGAAGGTCTTTGGACTTCAGCAGGACTTAGAATTGACCCGATACCTTTCACGTTATCGGTAAATATTAATGATTTGATACATATCGATAGTTCGATGAATTTCAAAAACACTAAAATCCGGTAACTCAACAAAATTCGTTAACTCGACCAATTTCAATAACTGTCAAATTCGATGGCTCGATAAATTTCGATAACTCAAAAATGTAAAAACTTTGGATGCCTTTATAAATTTTTACTTTTGACATCTCCACATTTTTCGAAAACTATCTAAACATTTTGATAACTCGTTACACTTTGTTAAGGCGATTAAATTCGATAAGCAGTGATATGTCGATAAGCTTATATAACCTTGAAATTTCGATAAATCGATAAATTTTGAAAATTCCATAAACCTTGCTTTGTTGAACCAACCAATTTCAGTAGATCAATAATTATCGATAACTCTGTAAGTTGAAAGAACTCCATGCATTACGACACCTCGATAAATTTCGTTAAGTCTATAAATAATGATAATTCAATAAATATCGATAACTTGATACATTTCTTTAACTTGACAAATTTCGTTAATCCCACACGTTTTTATAGCTCGATAGCTATCCGTAAATTTGGACAACTAAGTTTCTGTGTCTATAAATTTCGACAACTCAGTAAACATTGATCAGTTGGAATAATTTGATACGTTGCGATAATAAACTTCGATGATTCGATAAATTTCAGTAACCTTTATGGCTGATTTTATTTCGATTCCTATCGGAAAATTTCAACTCTGTTAGTCTAATTCTTATGTATTTCTCATTGTCTCAATTTTCGCCTTTATCTCAATTTTCGTCTTTATCTTCACTTTTGCCTTTTTTTGTCTTCATCGTTATCACTTGTTTCTTCATCTTCATATTTATCTTTATTTCAAAGTTTAATTTCAAATACGAAGTAAAACAAAATGCGAAACAGCTTAAATTGTACAGGTTGCAAAAATAACCATACTCAAATATGGAAATTTTTAAACGACGATTTTCAACCAATTTCGAAACTATAAAAACTCTCTTCATCTACAGAAAATTACCTTTCCAACTGTGTTTTTGGTTTTGAAATCGGTAACTTTACCTTGGTCTTCATCTTTGCTTTTATCTTTCACATCTTTGCTTATATTCTTTTCGTTTTCTATTCACGTAGATGAGATGAGGTGCGATGACGTGATAAGATGTGGCGTGATTTTATGTGATGTGATAGGATGTCATGTCATGTGTTGTCATATCCTCTGATGTCATACCATATGATGTCATATCATGTGATGCCACGTCATGTAATGCCATGTCATGTCATACGATGTCAGATCATGTGATGTCAAGTCATGTGAAGTTATGCCATATAATGTGATGTAATATCATATAATGTCATGTCACGTGATATCGTGCGATGTGATATCATATTATGTGATGTAATATCATGTGATGTGTTGCCATGTAATGTGATCACATTCCATGTTCCGATTAGTATATCGATAACCCTGTTGATAACTGTGTCGATAAAAATACCGATAACAATATCCATAAAGATAGAAAAATACAACCATTGTAAAATCGATGAATTCATCGATAAATACAACAATCTTCAGTATCGATTATTGTACATATCGTTAACAATATAAATGACTAAATCGATAACAAAATCAATTATTTAATCGATTATTATACCGATAACAATATCCATTATTGTATCGTTAACAATATCGATTATTATATTGATTATTATATCGATTGAAATAGCGGTTATTTAATCAGTAACAGTATCGATAACAATATCGATTATTTTATCGATAGCAATATCGATTATTATATCGATAAAAATTTCGAGTTTTATATCGATAACAATATCGATCTTCATCCTCATCCTTTTCTTCATATTTATCTTCACCTTTACCTTAAAGTGCGTAAATTTACTTTGATCTTCGTTTTTGCCTGTACCTCTAGGCATCTTTGTTTTTGTTTTTATTCTCAAACCGCTAAACCGCTGAGAACTATTTCCAT
>NW_016162862.1:12595-22518 GCF_001687245.7 Rhagoletis zephyria | reverse complement strand
TTCTTCATTCCTCAATATATATTCCTCAGATTGCAAAGAAAACGCAGCACGGATACATAGCTTAAAAGATATTAAATGTAAGCTGGTATCTGTGAAATATGACGACAATTCAACAGTTTCCATTCCGTTACTTCACACTGCTAAATAAAAAGTCTTTTTAACCGACTTCCAAAGTAGGAGGTTATCAGTTCGTGGGAATATATATTTTTTTTTTTTTTTATGTATGTTACCGCATAACTTTGGATCACGTCAACCGATTTCGATAATTCTTTTTGCATCGGTAGTGTCTCAGAGATGGTCCCATACTAATCTGGTTGAGATCCGATCAGTGAATCATGAGATATATATATATATTTTTTTTTATATGGGAGTTGAAGTCGGTTTTTTTTTGCTAAAAATTTCTTGTTTTAATTATAATATAAACTCTGTATTTCAAACTAAGTAAACAATGTACTCACTTTAACAGTTCATTTAAATAATTAAATTGAATAAATAAGTAATTTCTTTAAATAAATAAACATCAACTTTTTCATCAAATAATAAAAATTTGTTTTCTTGCAACTTTTAATACTGTTTGTGTAATAAGCTTCCTCGGCTATTGAGTGAGAATTTATTATTTATATTTATTAATTTTTGTCAATTGTACTTTTAGTATTTGAGGCACTACAATTTTTTTTTTAATTATAAAATAAACACTGTATTCTAAAAGTAAGTAAACAAAGTATATACTCAATTAATCATTTAATTTAAGGCTTAATTAAGGTTCATCTGCCTCAACATCTTCAACATCACCATCAACATTATTACCTGTGGGTGCAATGCTACCAATACCAGGAGCAGTGACCTCATGTACAACAGCTTTTAGTGGAACATCATTGCCCTTAGGAGCATTTTCACTTTTCCTTGTTTGGTTTCCTTTACGCACATATACTTTCTTTGCAGAAGTTCGAGGAATACGGTCGATATTATTTTCAGTCCTTTTCTTGGCATCCTTAAGGACTGTTGCGAAAAACTCCTTGCTTTTATTTTCATTGAAATCCGACGCAGCCAATCTTACTATTGAATTGAAAACACTAAGAATGTTTCGATAATTTTTAAGAGCAACTCTTTTATTTTCCGTACGGCTCCCTCCACTACACGAAACATTCAACAGGAATTCTCTCGTGAAGAAGTGGTCTACTAAACGATAGCAACAGTTAGTTGCGTCGGTTGTTCCCTTTTCCCCACAAATAGATTTCATTTTCGCAGCCTGTAAATAAAAAAGTTTGAGATAAACTATGTAGCATGATGCAATAATACAGGTGTTATTAGTTGGCTACTTCTCGCTCTAATTCCGCCATATTGACTGCCTTAGGTGAGACAGTGTTACTTCTTTAACAATTCTTTGCCTACTAATATAGTTGAATATTTTTTAATTTTTTCTCAGTATACACATTTTTTTTCTTAAAAAGGTATTTTATCTTATTTTATTTCATTTTATTACGAATATACTATAAAAAAGCTAATTTTGTTTAGGAAAAAATGTGAAATTTAATATTTTTCCCCCAAATGGGGCTTAATTTCTTCCCGTTTTTCTTCTCGTTCTACTGAGCAAAGGCAGTGTCAAATCGAGCTGTCACAATTGATACCACTTTGTATTATTGCATCATGACTATGTAGTATGTACGAAGCACATTTACACATACTAAATCCTCCTAAATGCTGTCGTTGAGCTTATCTTCCAATTCGTAGATTTCATTCTGATTCGAAATTGGAGCATCTAATATTTAGGCCAGCAGAACTTGCACTGGTGTTATCCTCAACGGTATCAACGGTAGAATTTTTATTGTTATTAAATAGATTTTCTATATCGTTAATGCGATTAATAATAACTAGAGGGCCAGTTACTGTCAAAATTTGACAGTTTTTCTAGTTTTTAGGAGCCTTGGAGAGGGTTTCTAACTTAACACGTACCAAAACTTATACGGTACAAATTAACCTACCGGAACCTCTTCTGCGTTGGAACTAAAACGAAACTAAAATTTTTTTATCTTAGAAGGTCTTTGGACTTCAGCAGGACTTAGAATTGACCCGATACCTTTCACGTTATCGGTAAATATTAATGATTTGATACATATCGATAGTTCGATGAATTTCAAAAACACTAAAATCCGGTAACTCAACAAAATTCGTTAACTCGACCAATTTCAATAACTGTCAAATTCGATGGCTCGATAAATTTCGATAACTCAAAAATGTAAAAACTTTGGATGCCTTTATAAATTTTTACTTTTGACATCTCCACATTTTTCGAAAACTATCTAAACATTTTGATAACTCGTTACACTTTGTTAAGGCGATTAAATTCGATAAGCAGTGATATGTCGATAAGCTTATATAACCTTGAAATTTCGATAAATCGATAAATTTTGAAAATTCCATAAACCTTGCTTTGTTGAACCAACCAATTTCAGTAGATCAATAATTATCGATAACTCTGTAAGTTGAAAGAACTCCATGCATTACGACACCTCGATAAATTTCGTTAAGTCTATAAATAATGATAATTCAATAAATATCGATAACTTGATACATTTCTTTAACTTGACAAATTTCGTTAATCCCACACGTTTTTATAGCTCGATAGCTATCCGTAAATTTGGACAACTAAGTTTCTGTGTCTATAAATTTCGACAACTCAGTAAACATTGATCAGTTGGAATAATTTGATACGTTGCGATAATAAACTTCGATGATTCGATAAATTTCAGTAACCTTTATGGCTGATTTTATTTCGATTCCTATCGGAAAATTTCAACTCTGTTAGTCTAATTCTTATGTATTTCTCATTGTCTCAATTTTCGCCTTTATCTCAATTTTCGTCTTTATCTTCACTTTTGCCTTTTTTTGTCTTCATCGTTATCACTTGTTTCTTCATCTTCATATTTATCTTTATTTCAAAGTTTAATTTCAAATACGAAGTAAAACAAAATGCGAAACAGCTTAAATTGTACAGGTTGCAAAAATAACCATACTCAAATATGGAAATTTTTAAACGACGATTTTCAACCAATTTCGAAACTATAAAAACTCTCTTCATCTACAGAAAATTACCTTTCCAACTGTGTTTTTGGTTTTGAAATCGGTAACTTTACCTTGGTCTTCATCTTTGCTTTTATCTTTCACATCTTTGCTTATATTCTTTTCGTTTTCTATTCACGTAGATGAGATGAGGTGCGATGACGTGATAAGATGTGGCGTGATTTTATGTGATGTGATAGGATGTCATGTCATGTGTTGTCATATCCTCTGATGTCATACCATATGATGTCATATCATGTGATGCCACGTCATGTAATGCCATGTCATGTCATACGATGTCAGATCATGTGATGTCAAGTCATGTGAAGTTATGCCATATAATGTGATGTAATATCATATAATGTCATGTCACGTGATATCGTGCGATGTGATATCATATTATGTGATGTAATATCATGTGATGTGTTGCCATGTAATGTGATCACATTCCATGTTCCGATTAGTATATCGATAACCCTGTTGATAACTGTGTCGATAAAAATACCGATAACAATATCCATAAAGATAGAAAAATACAACCATTGTAAAATCGATGAATTCATCGATAAATACAACAATCTTCAGTATCGATTATTGTACATATCGTTAACAATATAAATGACTAAATCGATAACAAAATCAATTATTTAATCGATTATTATACCGATAACAATATCCATTATTGTATCGTTAACAATATCGATTATTATATTGATTATTATATCGATTGAAATAGCGGTTATTTAATCAGTAACAGTATCGATAACAATATCGATTATTTTATCGATAGCAATATCGATTATTATATCGATAAAAATTTCGAGTTTTATATCGATAACAATATCGATCTTCATCCTCATCCTTTTCTTCATATTTATCTTCACCTTTACCTTAAAGTGCGTAAATTTACTTTGATCTTCGTTTTTGCCTGTACCTCTAGGCATCTTTGTTTTTGTTTTTATTCTCAAACCGCTAAACCGCTGAGAACTATTTCCATGTGCATTATTCCCCTTGAATTTGACCATTTATTCCCAACCAACCAACTGCCGCTAAAGAAGTTTCACTTCATAAATTCAAGAAATGTTCTTACCCTTTTAGTTACCCTAATTCTTATGTATCTGTCATTGTCTTAATTTTCGTCCTTATCTTCACTTTTGCCTTCTTTCTTTTTGACTTCATCGTTATCATTTATTTCTTCATCTTCATATTTATCTTTATTTCAAAGCTTAATTTCAAATGTGTAGTGAAATTACAGGCGAAACATGTCAAATTGAACATGTTGCAGCAACATGTATATACAATTCGAAAATGTTTAAACGACGGTTTTGGCCGTAATTGTGAAGCCATAAAAACTCTGCTCATCTACGGAAAAATGCCTTTCCAACGGTGTTCTTGGTTTTGGAATCGGTTCGGTAGAATCGCCAAACGAACGGAGACAAAATTTATGTTAGCGTATTAATATATAGACATCACCACTCAGAAGTAGTGAGCACTAAAGTCGGCTTCGATGACCGGTCGCACCAGCCTAGCGTGAAGACGCGTACGGACGACATCTGCTCGGCCGCCGTCAGCAGAGCGACGCCAACAGGAACGCTTCTCTCCAGCGTCACCAGAGCGCCACTCATCGGCGGGACTAAAGCACTACTCTCCGGCGTCATCAGGGCGCCACATACCGACACGACTAGAGTGCTACTCTCCGCCGTCATCAGAGCAATAATCATCGGCGCCACCCGAGCGTTACTCAACGACGTTAACTGAGCACCTCTCATCAGCGCGACCAAGAGCGCCACTGGCCTTCGACGTCAGGGGCGACCAGAGTACTACTTGTCAACGGCATCAGAGCATTACTCTCAGATATTGCAAGAGCGTCACATTTCCGTGTCACCAGAGCGCTACTCACTGACGTTGTTAGGGCGCCACTCACCGACATGACCAGAGCGCAACTCACCTACATTGCAACAGCGCTACGACGCGGCCAGAGCACAAATTATCGACGTTAGCAGCGCGCTAGTCAGCGGCGTCAGCAGAGCGCTGCCCACCAGTACTAAAGCCACGCCACTACAGCATAACGGGCCAGTAACGGAACATGGAGCCATTACCCAGCTATCATAAGCGGCATTACTGGAATTTTTCACCGTGATCTTTTCTTTGTTATATGTTAATAGAAAGTAAGGAAGTTAGTCAATAAAATACGATTTACCAGAGCCCCGAAACTACAAATTTATTGTAACGAACCCTGGAGACGGCGAGTATACCCCAGCATTATAGAAGAAGCATCGGGGCAACCAAAATGCTTCGATACAAAGTCATCACTAGTTCTTTTTCCGCAAGCTGAATATTTTTGCATTTTTTATTTCCTTTTGATCTTTTAAATAAATAATTAAATGAAAATAAATAAATTAATTCTTTACCTCAAAGTTATTATTAATTTCTCGCACGGTATAATGGGACTTTTTATATAATTAGTCCAAATATTTTTAAGAATTAACTCGATTTTATTGAGAACATAGTCAAATGTCCCTACTGACATTCTTGTGTAGTTATAAATTTTGCCCGGATTTGTCAGTTTCAAATATAAGTTCAATATACTTTTTGTTTTCCTTTGATGGTTAATTGGATGTATTCCAATTTTTATTTTTTTTTTTTTTAAAAAGTGTTAAATACACCCATCGGAACAAAAAACTCCTCGTCGGAACCCATAGTTCACACTGAACTCACAAAAAGGAATCCAACAGCTCGCTTAGTTTTGCCGCTTTCAATCTGACACCTAATAGCATTGCTTCTCGCTTGAATTATTATCTCTTCAAGCTTCGAAGCTTCTCGCTTCCTCTCTGACATCAAGCTAATGCTTTTCTGTGCCGCACAAAAATGTTTACACACATGGTGAAACGAATACAGAAGGTGGCGCTGATAGTGATACCGTTAAAACTTTCTTGAAAATTTTGACAGAAATATGACGTCATAGGAGATTTTGTATATTGCCTGTGTAATATACATGTACATATGCAAAACATATACATCTCTCTCAGCTCTGTCCACCGGCAAATCTGCGATGACGTCATATTCGCGTCACTGTCCCGAATTGCACGCCAATTAGCGCAATATTGTATTGTATCGGTCTTGGTTTACACATCAAATTTCGTGAGTACCTGGTGCTCACCTTTTTTAAGAAGTTTCAATTCTATCACGTGATATGCATATGCTCTTGCATTTGCTTATTCGTTGCATTTGTAAATTCTCAACAATAAAATGCACACGGTTACCATAGCAGCAAGCATAAAATTGGCAAATGGAATTCCAACTGCAAATCCCAGACCATTTCCACAACATCCTCAACAGTTGTCTCAGTGTTTTGATGGTTATGTTTTGTCCATCATTCATGAAACTTTTTGAACTCGAAATTGGAGACCAATTTTCAAAGCAAGTCTACGTTATTTACAAAAATAAATATAAGACGAGCTTCTTGCATACAGCCCATCTGAGCTGTACTACATTGTACAACAGTGTAGCAAAAACAATTCTAAATAAGACGAAGTTTGTCTTTAAAAAATTATACTTCACATACTACGAGAATAAAGGAGACGTTGAAAATTCGCACAAATGTAATACTTCTATAATGGCAGTACGTTGAAAGTACAGCCGCCAACATCCCAGCCGGCAGTGCAGTTTAGTTCAATCTTACGTATCCGAAAACGAATAGAAAAAACTCCTACAGTTATCGTCAATGTTCGTACCCGGAAAACGTTCGAAAAAGATGATGTCATCTGAAAGCAATAATAATAATAATAATAATAGATTGGCGCTTACACATATGTTAGTGTTTGGCCGAGCTTCTCCTCCGATTTGTGGCGTGCGCCTTGATGTTGTCACACAAAGCGGAGGGACCTACAGTTTTACGCCGACTCCGAACGGCGATTGTATTTTTATGAGAAGCTGTTTTTCATGGCAGAAATACACTCGGAGGTTTGCCATTGCCTGCCGAGGGACGACCGCTGTTAAGAAAAAACCTTTTTTCTATATTTTTTTGCGATGTTGCTTTGACCAGGGTTTGAACCCAGGTGCTGCGGAGTGGAAGCGCGCACGGCTTACCACTACACCACAGCGGCCGACGAAAAGCAATACTTGTATTTTATTTGCCTTCGGAACATTTGAAAGCATGCATGCTTAGTTGGCAGTGGCTGTGCGTGCAGAGGAGTGCGCCGCTATTTGTTAGCTTCCAGAAGGTGCCGAAATCCGTCAGACGCTTCCTAATTTTATTCTATTTATTTTGAACCATGAAAAAGTATCTGTGAAGTGCAGAAGGAAAGCGTATTGAACGAAAAATTAAATCAAACAAATTTCAGAAAAAACCGCCGAAAACGTATCCGTTTCACATACTGTTGTCTGTACATACGTTTCTACCGCACTCTTTAGTGGGAAAACTGATCGTCAAAGTATCCGCAAATGGAATCAGTAAACGGACAAAAATCCGCACGTAATTCACTTTTTTGTCCTTTTTCCGATCGGTTTTCGGATTTTTTGCTGGCTGGGATTAGAGGCAGATATACTATAATTTTAGAACGAAAAAACCGACCACTCAATGTATCCAGAAAGACATTTGAAAACACTAAAAAATCAGGAGCGGTGGAGTAACTCAATATTTTACAAAATTAAGTTTTAATTTTAAAAGAAAAAAACAGGTGCAGAGTTGTGCTCCTTGTAAAAAAATAAGGGAGTGTCTATTCGCACTTTTCCAGTGTCACCAGTGTACCAGTGCCGGAAAGCTTCGGCTCCGCCAGTGTCGCCAGTGTCACTAGTGTCGCTAGTGCCACCAGTGTCGCCAGTGTCACCAGTGTCGCCAGTGTCGCCAGTGCCGCCAGTATCGCCAGTGTCATCAGTGTCACTAGTGTCGCCAGTGTAGTCAGTTTTGCCAGTATCTCCAGTTTCACCAGGGTCGTCAGTGTGACCATTCAGGCCAGTGTCACCAGTGTGGCCATAATTTTTTATGTATAAAAGCAGCGCAGACGAAATCGGCAGATTTTTTAATCCCCTTTACTATATATTCAAACTTTTTTTAACCTACACCAGTCATTAGTGTTGCCATATAGTTAGTTTCCTTTAAAAAAGCGCCCCAGGCGAAAATTTCACTACATAAAAAATATTTTTTTTTGTTTTTAATTCGGATATAAAACAATTATTTAAAATATAGTAAACAGTTCGAAAAATAAAGCGACGCAGGCAAAAACTTGGAATAAAAATCGCGCGATTTTTTTATTCCAAAATTTTACTATGTATTAAAGTATTGATTTATATCCCATTTTTATACCCGAGCGCACTTGTGCACAAGGGTATTATAACTTTGTTCACATAACGGTTGTTTGTAACAGGCAAAACGAATAGAGATAGATATAGACAAATGTATACATAAATGATCAGCATGAAAGGAGAAATCGATTAAGCGGTGACTTTCTGTCCGTCCTGTCGTCCGTCTGGGCACACGATAACTTGTAAAAATTGAAATATCTTAACGAAATTTGGTACCTACACTTCCTTCGGGCGTAGGACGGATGGTATTTAAAATGGGCAAAATCGGATAATAACCAAATACGAAAACTGCGATATTTTAGTAACTACTGAAGATTATTCACTAAAAATTGATATTGATACAATAAGTTTTAGACGAAAAATAAGAATATTATAAATTTTTTAGAATAGGCGTAGCCACGCCCACTTATGGTTACATGTATATATCTTGGTAACCGCTGCACCAATTTCTTCTTTTTAGTAAAAACTAAGAGACAGATAGGCTTAAAATCCCCAGGGGAAACACGAGAGCATTTTCCGGCCTTCGGGATGAACGCAACACTGACTACCTTCCAAGCCTTGGGGATGTACGCCGTCATCACGCAGTTTGCATAAATCATGATTCAATAATACAAGGTTAGATAATTATTGACAGTCGCGGTTTGACATTCCCTTACAAAAGGTTGCATTTACGAAGGACGGAGAAAGGGGAGGAATGAAATCCCTTGGTGCGAAAACGGTAGTAGAAAAGTACGAAAAGTAGGCAATTAGTAGTGAAATTCCTTTTGTAAATTCTAATGTACTTGCAGGAAATCTGGAACTTTACACGAAATATAATACGTAATTTATGCGCTATTTACATTACTGGGCATCTATAAGTCCGAGATAAGAAAGGCCAAGAGCGAGTCATGGAGAAACTTCTGCGAAGCCGTAGAAGGTTGTAATGAATCATCTCGATTTAGGCGAATCCTTGCGAGGAATCCCGTACCCTTGGGATACCTGAGGGACGAAGAGGGCAACTGGGCGATGAGTGGAGAGGAATCGCTTAAGCTACTCCTTGATACTCATTTCCCAGAAAATCCTGCACCGCGCGAACCTATCGCTGTTGGAAAGGGCGAATGCTCTACCTCCTCCTCCGGTGAATTACTGGAGAGGCGCCGACTGCTCTGGGCAATCGACTCTTTCAAGCCCTTCAAGTCCCCGGGACCGGATGGCATCATTCCTGCGCAGCTGCAAAAGGCTGTGGAGGTCTCGTGCCGCTGGCTCACCCCTATCTATGCGAGCTGCCTAGAAAGAGGATACATCCCGGGGGCTTGGAGGTGCGTAAGGGTCACGTTCATCCCCAAAGCAGGGAAGAACTCTCATGTATCCCCGAGGGACTTCAGACCAATCAGTCTCTCATCTTTCTTATTGAAGACTTTTGAGAGACTGATTGACCTGCACATAAGAAACAGGATTCCTCGAGAGCGTTTTAGCCCCTCTCAACACGCCTACCTGAAAGGTAGATCCGTGGAATCTGCCCTGCACTCAATCGTCAAAACCATAG
Organism: Rhagoletis zephyria; assembly: GCF_001687245.7. Taxonomy (NCBI): domain Eukaryota; kingdom Metazoa; phylum Arthropoda; class Insecta; order Diptera; family Tephritidae; genus Rhagoletis; species Rhagoletis zephyria. The sequence goes on along the minus strand of NW_016162862.1, from coordinate 12,629 downwards.
AGGAGTCTCTTAAAAACAAAGATTTTGTAGTGGG
>NW_016162862.1:6412-12570 GCF_001687245.7 Rhagoletis zephyria | reverse complement strand
TTAAGAAATTTTGGTAGAAGAAAATTTCTTTTCCATTTCTCGTCCGTCGTTTTATATGAATTTTTCGTTTTTCTTGAGAGTTCAGTTAATTTTTTCGGTATTTGAAATATTAAAAAAATTTAGCAATCGTGAAAAATCACCATCTCTATCGAAAACCAGAAATCGAAAAAATGAACATAGAAGTGCAAAAATTCATGGAATCAATAAATTTATTTTTACTGACTCTTTTTTAAAATTTTTTATTATGCACTTTTGAAAGTTGAGCGCATCTTGAGTTTATAGAACTTTTTATTAAACAAGTAGTTTTTAAGGAAAGAACACAACCGACTTCAATTCTCATATTAAAATTTAGGGGTACCGTTAATTTCTTCATGATCCAATCATCGGATCTCTAAAACAAATTACGGGAGGAATCTTGAGGTACTAGCTTTCTAATAACAAAAGGATTATTGAAAACGGTTCACGTTGTCCAAAGTTATGTATTCCGGCGAGATGATAACCTGCCTTTTTTTTGAAGTCGGTTAAAAGCGTTTGAGTTCTGTTAATCTGTAAATAAAGTGCAGTTTATGAATTTTAAGGCGTTTATTTATTTATGACATACTGTACATAAAACTTGCATAAATGTATTTTAAAGAGGGTATTATCTGAATGCCCATGGGCTTTATTTCCTAAAAAAGAGAAATAAAGCCCGTGGGCGTTATTGCCTTTTCGAAAAAGAAATTAAGCCCGCGGGCTTTATTGCCTTTTACCGGTGGGAATTATTTCCCTTTCGATATGGAATTAACACCCTCGGGCTTCATTTCCTAAAAAATTAAATAAAACCCGCGGGCGTTATTTCATCTTTATTGTGGCTCTTGTCTCCATTTTAGAATATGTACATTCAAAACCCCCTGTTCTAAATAAACTAACTAATATGATAACATTGAACTAAATATTTGTTTTCCTTTGTTATACGAACAAATTGAAATTAACAAATTTCATTGCGTATGTATGTACATGTGTATGAAATTTAAATAACGGGTGATTTTTTAAGAGCTTGATACCTTTTTTTTTAAAAAAAACGCATAAAATTTGCAAAATCTCATCGGTTCTTTATTTGAAACGTTAGATTGGTCCATGACATTTACTTTTTGAAGATAATTTCATTTAAATGTTGACCGCGGCTGCGTCTTAGGTGGTCCATTCGGAAAGTCCAATTTTGGGCAACTTTTTCGAGCATTTCGGCCGGAATAGCCCGAATTTCTTCGGAAATGTTGTCTTCCAAAGCTGGAATAGTTGCTGGCTTATTTCTGTAGACTTTAGACTTGACGTAGCCCCACAAAAAATAGTCTAAAGGCGTCAAATCGCATGATCTTGGTGGCCAACTTACCGGTCCATTTCTTGAGATGAATTGTTCTCCGAAGTTTTCCCTCAAAATGGCCATAGAATCGCGANTCAAAGCATACTGAGCATCTTTCTCTTTGACACCATGTCTGAAATCCCACGTGATCTGTCAAATACTAATGCATGAAAATCCTAACCTCAAAAAAATCACCCGTTAGTTCAAAGTTTCAGCAACAAAAAGAACATGAAAAAATAAAAAGTTAAATAAATACTTTCGTCGATTGTCGAATAATTTGACGGCAAATTGGACACAAAATGCTTGTATTAACATGTAGATTAGTACGCCTACTGTACTCTGCATAGCAATCTGTGCAAAGTTTAAAATGATTGGCCGAGCTTCTCCTTTGTTGGGCGGTGTGTGCCTTGAGGTCACACAAACCATTCGACCACGGCTGATTTATGTTATTCTGCCCTTTACTCATTTTTGTTTTTTGCGAAAATTTTCAGTCGCTTTCTCAGTTAAAACAACCCGTGCGTTATCCACATCACCACAGTATTTCTGGGGCGTGGGTACACAAACAACGCCAATGCGTTCGATTTTATGCGTATACTGCAGAAGGGCATTTAATGCAGAACTTACACTGTATGCAAAAATAGAGAGCAATTAGTTTAAAATATGTTCCATTTTACGCAAATGTATTCCCGTATACATATTTGGAATGTTTCAGTAAAATAAAGCCAGAGAAAATACTACTCACGGGATTTATTTCCTTTTTTATGAAATAAATCAAGCGGATGTTATTTTCTTTCCTTTGGGAAATAAAGCCCGCGGCCCTTATTGCTCTTTCGCAAAGGAAATAAACCCCGCGGGCGTTATTGCCTTTTATTTATGGGCGTTATTTCCACGGGCCTTATTGCACTCTTCCCTATCTAACGCTGTCTTTTGCGCTTTCGGGCTGCTGAAAATATAGACTTCGAGAATTTTCTCAAAAACTGGTCAGTCGATTTTATTCTAAGTTCGCTCAAGTCTAGCCCAAAACCTTAGCTTTCATTTGGTATCTAACGCTGTCTTTTGCGATTTCGGGCTGCTGAAAATATAGATTTCGAGAATTTTCTCAAAAACTGGTCAGTCGATTTTATTCTAAGTTCGCTCAAGTCTAGCCCAAAACCTTAGCTTTCATTTGGTATCTAACGCTGTCTTTTGCGATTTCGGGCTGCTGAAAATATAGATTTCGAGAATTTTCTCAAAAACTGGTCAGTCGACTATATTTTAAGTTTGCTCAAGTCTAGCCCAAAACCTTAGCTTTCATTTGGTACATAGCTTATATCTGAGAAAACTCTTGTTGTGGAGATATTATGATTCAAATTGAAAAACTGTCGCTCCAAATAGCGAAAAATTATTAAAAGCTAACATATTCATCTAATTTGGTTACTTTAAGTTACCTCGCGTGGAACTTGGAAAAACGGCCCTTGTCCCCGCTTGACCCGCTTACTGCACAAAGCACACTTTCCAATTTTTTCTTTGAATAATTTTTATTTTCGAATCACCAAATTAGATTACACAATTTATTTTTCATCAATCACAATAAAAACAAACAGAATGTAAACAAAACTATTCATTTTGACAGTCACGCACCAAACAGCTCAATTCGCCTTGAATCAGCTGATGAATCTACACCACCTTATATATATTCGCCTTGTATTAAACAAGGTGTGATTGACAACTCAGGTAGGCTCTCTTTTAAGGTACTATTATGCCAAAAATTATAAACAACCGATTCAAAATTCATACAAAATTTTTTCAATTTGACTTTATAGGATGGTTCTTCTGAGAGCAATGTCAAATTCAATCTACTGCTAAAAGTCTTATAAGCAATCTAAAAATAATTGTAGATTCCTTCAGCGAAAGCGAAGGCTCGGATGTAGAATCTGGAGACATTAAATCATGTGAAATTAAATCTCAATTAAAGAAAAACGAGCTCAACTCGTTGAAAATACTCTCGATTGGTGGAAAACTAAACTAAAATACGACAAATTGACAGATCTGGCCCGCAAATAGTCGGCCCTATATAAGAGCCTCTAAGAAATCGCCTCATGGGAGAAAAGGCAGCAAAATTCCTTTATTGAAATATAATATGCCCCTTTTGAACTTTGATTAAAACAATAGTGCGATTCATAAAACGTCGGAAAGTGGCATTTTTGGAGAAATGGCAACGTTGCGAACAAAGCTGTATGATCGACCTATCGCAACTCCGGATTGCAAATGTAATTTTTTTCTAAAATGCCGCGCGTAAGTGAAAAGGAAAAGTTTTTACAATTACATTTCGAAGCAACCTTAACTGATGTACTTTTTCTTGAAGTATTCGAAGACAAACAAAAAAGCATGTGTTTCGTGACTTTGACTTTGCAATGATTGCCAGCTGAAATAATATGGCATTAAGAGTGTTCGCTATGCAAAAAAACTAGTACAAGTTGGTATCAATTGTTACCAAATCGTGTTCGTTTGACCAAAAACCCAGTAAAACTTGCAAGGAGAGAGCACAAGTTTGACATTTCATTTGGAGGGGAAGTTGCAAATTCGTGCTGAGAAAACTTTTGCCATCAACAATTTGCAAGCAGGATTGCGGCACACAGTTGCATTTTTGTCTACATTAATTTGAATAAACAAGTTCGTTAAATTTAAAAATGAACAATCTTGTTGCGATTTACTAATGAAAGAAGTATGTATGTAAATATTTGTTTATTCAATTAGTTTCATTAATTCCAAACATTTGAAAGGTACTCGGCTGAAAAAGCTGGATTCGTAATCGGAACGCAGTCGACACCACTGTCGATATAGGAAATCCGGCAGTGACTTCCACAAAGAAATTGAAGCGTATGTTGAAGAAAGTCAGAATAAGAAGAAATATACATATAGGCCCTGTTTTGTTTTCCACCTGAAATAATTTAATAAATGCATTATGCTTGAAATGCAACCGTGGACGCCAGCTAGCAGTAAAGCTTGCAAATGTTTGCTAATTCCTGTTCGCGCAAAACTTAGTAAGTTTCTCTCTTTGGGAGAGTAAGACACTTCATTCTCTGAATTTTGTTACTGGCTAATTCTTACAGGCATTTGCATAGCGAACAGAACTATTGTCGCAATTTTGTCGCAAGAAAGTTTCCATATAAAAGTAATCAGCTGTGTCACAAGGTGGAAAATTTTGCGGCAAATGCGACATTTGCAACAACTTTGCGACGTTTCATGAATCCCACTACTGTATAGGTTAAGCTTTCATTCAATGTTCTAATAATTTACAAAATTTTTAAGTAATAAATACGATGACTTAAGTTAATTACAGCTTTTTTAATGTTATTCCCAACATTCGCATTCCGAAATTTTGAAAAATTTTACATACGAAACATCCCTAGTACAAATGTAGGTAATAATGTAAGCGTCTTCCCGGGTAGGTTAAGTGCGGGTATAGTTGCATACTGTGTACATCAAATATTCCGCACACGATATCATTGCATTCACACTGAATGCGTACATACATGTATACTTATGTACATATGTACAAGAAAACAAAGAAACCAGCAAAAATGAAAAGATTTCTAATTTATTTAATTATGTATCGCGTGCAGGGAAGTCAACTCGCGTGAAATTCCCCCGATTTGCAGGGAATTTCAGTTTATAACTTAAATATATAATAATATATAACTTAAAGTAACCAAACTAGACGAATATGTTAACTTTTAACCATTTTTCGCTATTTGGAGCGACGTTTTTTCAATTTGAATCGTAATATCTCCACAACAAGAGTTTTCCCAGATATATGCTGTATACCAAATGAAAGCTAAGGTCTAGGGGCTAGACTTGAGGAAACCAAGAATAAAATCGACTGACCAGTTTTTGAGAAAATTCTTGAAATCAATATTTTCAGCCACCCGAAAGTGCAACAGACAGCGTTAGATAGCTTGTTTTAAGGCCCTTCTACTGATATCCACAGGAATGGTATGGAATGAGTAGTGCGGCCTAAGTGGTAGTTTAAGAAACTGCCTTTTTCGAGTTTCGGGCACCAGCCACTACAACAAAGGCATACGAAACGAAACATCCTGAAACAAAACCTTACTAGTTTTTTCGGTACGTTAATTCCTGAAAGTTTGAAAAAAATTAAATGAAGTTACGTACAGACGCTACACACATCGCATAGCATCTCGTAGTGGAGACACGAACCAAAGTCAATTTAGCTCTATATCTTTCCAACTAGTAGCCGGAAATCAGAATGTAAGGTATCGTTGGAAAGCTATTGACCCTCATACTCCTTTAAACCGGCAAAAGCTAAAAAACGTTTTTTGTTTCGCAACACTTTAGCCCAATTTTTAAGAATTCGGATAATCGTTTATGAAACTTGAATACATTTTCTGGACACACTCTGCAAGACCTTTCCAACGATACCTCAAACATGTCCATTGGACATCTGTATAAAAACTTCCAAATCTCGTGTATATGTATATCAAATAAAACACCTCTTTGAGGTAAAATTTCCGAGTGACGAAAGCTGAACTAGAAACGCAAAATTTATGATATGCCTTTGAAACGTACGGAAAATCTTTTTTTTTTTAATCATACGAATCGTTGCAAAAGTTCTGTTTTTTATTTTGTGTTTCTAGCAGTAGACGCAGTTTTGCAACGTTCCGAATAAATAAAAAAATAAAGATTTTCCGTACGTTTTAAAGGCAGTGAAAAAATGCGTATAATTTTCGTCACGAAATTGATATCATAAATTTTGTGTTTCTAGTTCAGCTTTCGTCACTCGGAAATTTTACCTCAAAGAGGTGTTTTATTTGATATCAAT
>NW_016162862.1:3044-6318 GCF_001687245.7 Rhagoletis zephyria | reverse complement strand
ATATTATCTAAATCTAAATTATGTATTCAAAGCGATGTGTCCATTGAAACATATAATTTATCGTATACGGAATAAAGCAAAAAAGAATGATCATATCCTCTGTATTTGAAAAAATTAAAATTAAAAGAAAATTATGAGAAATGATAAAAACTTATCAACTTGGTACCAACTTTGGATACAATAAACAACTATATTCGTCTGATTGTCTCGTAGTTTATTTTTGTTAACATTTATACCGGGTGTGTGGCGCACACATGGGCTTTTTTTAAGAAGTTTTACTTCTATCACGTGTACGATGTTGCACTCGTGCTATTAAACTAATGCTTTTTTCTCAAGTAGTTTTGCTCAGTGAACGGTTAAAAGTTTCGGTTTTAATTTTAAACTTTTTGAACTACATACATATCTGACCAAACTAAATTCAATTTCAAATACAAACCCTCCAAGATTAAAAAAAGAGAGCACCTATGTTGGGTTTAGAATTTACACAGTTCGGTTTAAATTTTTAACCCAAACATTTTCATAATTTAGAATATAAAAAAGGATCTTAAATTTCATGCTCCGTCTGATGGGGATTGAACCCGGACAGCCTTGGTAGCAACCAATTGTATCAAGCATCTTTGCACACTCAGCTACAGCCACGCATGTAAATGTGCTTTCATATGTTGAGTTTGAATCAACACCACATTTCGCTGTGTGCAAACATATCCTATTTCGGTTTAGATTTTAAACCAAATTTAGACTAAAATTTAAACCAGAACATATTAAAAATTGCTTAAAACTATTGACTGGTTTAAAAAGTAGACTAAAAAAAATTTAAAAAAGGCAGTAGTCCCAGCGCAGTTTAAAAATTAAACCCAAAATTTTGACCGTGTGGCAATTTACATATGTATGTAAGTAGTAGCGGCACATTGGGTGAACTAAATGCATTCATACATATATATTTATGTACAACTGTAGCTAATATTGTACGCGTCTTTCCAGGTAGGAACACATGTAGCATAGTTAAATACTGTGTACATAACTACAATTAAAACGTTGAAAATGCTACAATTTCGGCATATGACTGAAAAAAAACCTCTAAAATACACACAAATTGTGGTTTCCAAGACATGTACGAAGTGATTAGTACAGCTGCATCCTTCAACTTGTCCACTCGCGGAAAATCCCCCCGATTTGCAGGGAATTTCGGTTTAAGTGGCAATCGGGGAATGGGCAATTTTTTTCGCGGAACTGGGTATGTTATATTTATATCTTAAAGTAACCAAATTAGACGAGTATGTTAATTTTTAACCATTTGACCCTTTTTGGAGCGACATTTTTTCAATTTGAATAGCAATATCTCCACAACAAGAGTTCCCAGATATAAGCTATATACCAGATGAAAGCTAAGGTTTTGGGCTAGACCTGTGCAAACTTAGAATAAAATCGACTGACCAGTTTTTGAGAAAATGCCCGAAATCTCTATTTTCAGCAGCCCGATTTTTAGTTTTCAGGCGATAACGTTATAGCGTATTTATATTTTATAAACACAAAAGATAGCGTTAGATAGCTTGTTTGAAGACCCTTCTACTGATATCCACATGAATGACATGGACTGACTAGTGCGGCCTCAGTTGTAGTTTAAAAAATTGCATTTTTTCGAATTTCAGGCAGCAGCCACGCCCACAAAGGCGTACGAATCAAAACATCCTGGAACAAAACCTTCTTAGTTTTTCTTGTACTTTAATTCCTGAAAGTTTGAAAAAAAATAAATGATGGTACGTACAGACGCCACATACACACCAAAGCATCTCGTAGTGGAGACACGAACCAAAACACATATACCTCTATATCTTTCCAACAAGTAACCGGAACTTAATATATAAGGTATCGTTTGAACGGCATTGGCCTATAGAACAACACTAAATATGTTTGGTGCATCTACATACCCCCTTAAACCGGCAAAATCAAAAAAACCTTTTTTGTTTCGCAGCACTTTAGCCTAATTTTTAAGAGTCCGGTTAATCATTTATGAAGCTTGAATACATTTTCTGGACACACTTTGGAAGACCTTTGCAACGATATCTCACACATGTCGATTGGACGTCTGGATAAAAACTTCCAAATCTCGTGTGTATATAGCGAGTCATTTCAGCATGCTACTGTGGCTGCTTTCGTCACTCGCGCGCACTGCCGTTCGCTGTGATAAGCGAGCTACTATGGCTGATTTTGTCACCCGCGCGCACTGCCGTGCGCTGTGACAATTTGAAAATTTAGCAACGCGGTGTATTATTGAAGAGGTGATTGGCTTTATCGCAATCTTGGGTAAATGAATAACTAATTAAATGAAGAATTCATTTTGCTCGAATAAATATACTGTTTATTTGTTAGTGAACTCAATTTAAATAATACGAGTGTTTAAAGGTTGTAAACCGTATTTTGTGTTCTTAGTATAAGAAAAAATTTAAGAGTTTTAATTGTTTACTAGAGTTCCAGTTACTGTCGAAATTCGACAGTTTTTCTAGTTTTAGAAGCCTTGGAGAGGTTTTCTAACTTAACACGTAGCGATACTTATACGGTACAAATTAACTAACCGGAAAATCTTTTGCTAAAACGTAACTAATGTTTTTTTTTTTATCTGAGAAGGTCTTTGGAGGACTTCGGCAGGACTTGGAACTGACCCGATACATTCAAGTTTATCGATAAATTTCGATGATTTGATACATATCGATAGTTCGATGAATTTCAAGAACACTAAAATTCGATAACTCAACAAAATTCGTTAACTCGACCAATTTCGATAACTGTGAAATTCGATGGCTCGATAAATTTCGATAACTCAAAAATGTAAAAGCTTTGGATACCTTTATAAATTTTTACTTTTGACATCTCCACATTTCTCGAAAACTATCTAAAAATTTTGATAACTCGTTACACTCTGTTAAGACGATTAAATTCCTTGAAATTTCGATAAATCGATAAATTTTGAAAATTCCATAAACTTTGCTTTGTTGAACCAACCAATTTCAGTAGATCAATAATTATCGATAACTCTGTAAGTTGAAAGAACTCCACGCATAACGACTCCTCGATATATTTTGTTAAGTCTATAAATAATGATAGTTCAATAAATATCGATAATTTGATACATTTCTTTAACTTGACAAATGTCGTTAATCCCACACGTTTTTATAGCTTGATAACTATCCGTAAATTTGGACAACTAAGTTTCTTTGTCTATAAATTTCGACAACTCAGTAAACATTGATCAGTTTGAATAATTCGATACGTTGCG
>NW_016162862.1:0-1660 GCF_001687245.7 Rhagoletis zephyria | reverse complement strand
CGATAAAAATACCGATAACAATATCCATAAACATATAGAAAAATACGATTGCAAAATCGATTAATTCATCGATAAATATAACAATCATCAGTATCGATTAGTGTACATATCGATAACAATATAAATCAATTGTTTAAACGATTATTATACCGATAACAATATCCATTATTGTATCGATAACAATATAGATTATTATATTGATAACAATATAGATTATTATATTGATTATTATATCGATTACAATAGCTGTTATTTAATCAATAACAGTATCGATAACAACATCGATTATTTTATCGATAGCATTGTCGATTATTATATCGATAAAAATATCGGGTTTTATATCGATAACAATATCGATCTTCATCCTCATCCTTTTCTTCATATTTATCTTTATTGTTGCATATTCCTCTTCACTTTTACCTTAAAGTGTTTAAATTTGCTTTGATCTTCGTTTTTGCCTGTACCTCTAGGCATCTTTGTTTTTGTTTTTATTCTCAAACCGCTAAACCGCTGAGAATCACTTCGATGTGCATTATTCCCCTTGAATTTGACAATTTACTCCCAATCAACCAACTGCCGCTAAAGAAGTTTACTTCATAAATTCAAGAATTGATCTTACCCTTTTAGTTACCTTAATTCTTACGTATCTGTCATTGTCTCCATTTCCGTCTTTATCTTCACTTTTGCCCTTTTTTTTTACTTCATCATTCTCATTTATTTCTTCATCTTCATATTTATCTTTATTTCAAAGCTTAATTTCAAATGTATAGTGAAACAACAGGCGAAACATGTCAAATTGAACATGTTGCAGCAACATTTATACACATTTCCAAAATGTTTAAACAACGGTTTTGGCCGTAATTTTCAACCAATCGTGAGACCAAAAAAATTCTGCGGAAAAATGCCTTTCCAACGGTGTTCTTGGTTTTGAAATCGGTTCGGTAGAATTGCCAAACGAACAGAGGCAAAATTTATGTTAGCGTATTAATATATAGACTAGAGCGCCAGTTACTGTCGAAATTCGACAGTTTTTCTAGTTTTAGAAGCCTTGGAAAGGTTTTCTAACTTAACACGTAGCAAAACTTATACGGTACAAATTAACTAACCGGAAAATCTTCTGTTGGTCTTTGGAGGACCTCGGCAGGACTTGGAATTGACCCGATACATTCAAGTTTATCGATAAATTTCAATGATTTGATACATATCGATAGTTCGATGAATTTCAAGAACACTAAAATTCGATAACTCAACAAAATTCGTTAACTCGACCAATTTCGATAAATGTGAAATTCGATGGCTCGATAAATTTCGATAACTCAAAAATGTAAAAGCTTTGGATACCTTTATAAATTTTTACTTTTTACATCTCCACATTTTTCGAAAGCTATCGAAAAATTTTGATCTCATTACACTCTGTTAGCACGATAAAATTCGATAAGCAGTGATAAATCGATAAGCTTATATAATCCTGAAATTTTGATAAATCGATATATATTGAAAATTCCATAAACTTTGCTTCGTTGAACCAACCAATTTCAGTAGATCAATAATTATCGATAACTCTGTAAGTTGAAAGAACTCCATGCATTACGTCATCTCGATATATTTCGTTAAGTCTATAAATAATGATCATTCAATAAATATCGATAACTTGATACAT
>NW_016162861.1:18593-39958 GCF_001687245.7 Rhagoletis zephyria | reverse complement strand
TATCCTGCTACACTTTCAGACAGCCACTACTTGGGCAGCTGAATGCATACATATGTATGTATATACATACATTAGGGCGGGTCAATTTATATGGGAGATTTTTTTCCACTATGCCCGTATAGGATTCTACGTGTAAATAATTCTAAGCAATTTTGCCAAAGAAACAATTGGTATTAAATCAATTTGTGGTTTGCCAAATTGCGAAAATGAGTTTCTTTGCTTTTTCTGTAAAGTCGCAAAGGCGTTCTAAAATTTTTTTGGAGGGCGCAACAGTGAAAATTTTCGCATTTTCTTCGAAACCTTTTTCACAATTTGGCAAGCTCCAAATTGGTTCCGCAAATTTGCCTAGAGTTACACGTATAATCCTCCCATGCTATACGCGCATAGTCAAAAAAATTGACTCGTTCTAGTTAACAATTTAGAGATCGATCCTAGCCAAATTTGTAACAGTAAAGAATCTTTGAAAATCAATGTTTTCCAAACGGCAAACTGTGTTTCGCTTAAGGAAACTTCAAGGAATAATACCCAATTGTTTATCTAAGAATTTCCTAATATTAACTACTTTTTATGGAACCCCCAAAAACCCCGAAAAAATTCAATGGAGAACCGATAAAAAAAAATGTGTATTATTAAAAGGCGTAATAATAAGGAATTTATTATAAGAAGTCTCCTGAAGATAAACAGAGTTTTCCGATCGAAACATAATGACTTTCGCAGAAAACTTTGAGCGCTTTGAGCGCCCTGTATTTTTTTCTTTTAATAAAGCAATCAATATAGAAAATTACTAGGGGCTGAGAGCATTAAAATCCCGCTTTTACATTTCTGTAATAAATTTTTTAACCTGTCTAATATACATACATGTGAGCTGGTGGTGGAAGTGCGCACTACCATTGTGCAGGTCCCAGGATCTGGCCCAGTTTCCGATTAACATAAAAATCCAGACAATGGCAAACCACCGAGTGTATTTCTGCCTTGAAAAAGCTTCTCATAAAAGCCATTTGCCGATCGGAGGCGACGTAAAATGTTAAGTCCTTCCATATGTGTTTATAACATTAGGACGCGCACCAAAAATTGGAGAAGCTCGGTCAAAAACTTTGCAAAAGCATAAGCTCCAAAACCCTATACTATATTTTACGGTGCATTAAAAGTGTCAAGTTATTTTTATATATGTATTTATGTATTTTCATGCAGTTGAAAGTAGACTTGAGTTAGCGAAAGCAGAAAAATTCTGCATAACTCAAGCAAGAGTAGTAACAATAAAACGCGAACGGAAGATATTTATCAATTTATATACGTCTATGTTGCCGTAGCATGTGCCTTATTTACAGTAACAAAATTTATTGAAACATTTCTTTTTGTTTTACTTTATTTTCAGATTCGTAGTGTATGCAAATTGTGGAAGATGAACACAATTGTTTTGGAGATTCGCACTTAATCGTCAGAGTTTCTAACGGATTTTCTTTTAATCGTCCCGCTGAAAATGTCCAAGCACTCCGATAATGACAACCTACGAAATGACATTTACGAAAATCTGCCCTGCCAGGCAATGTACAATGAAGCTGTTCGCAAAATACAACAACAGAAATCTTCCCAATCGACTACCAACGACACAGTCGCCGCAGCCGTGGCTAATAATCCACTGTCACAACAACTTCTATTAAATAACATCAGCAATCAAAATGCTGCCAATTCCAATCCCAGTACAAACGCCACCAGTTTGACAAGCAACAAGCAACGCCAACAGCCTTCGCCCTTATCCCTGCAGCAACAAACTAACAACAAACACTATGCAACCAATAATATGTCCAAAGAGATGCTCTACGCTACACCGCTACGCAAATCGGATCGTTTTAAAAGCGGTGAACGCATGCGCTTTAACAGTTCCGGCGCACGCCCACATTCCGGCGGTACCAATCATGATGCTCACGATACCAAGTTGTCCAACCTAATGGAATACAAACAACTCAATTCGAAAGATTTGTCGCGTTTGTGTAGTCGTAATGGCAATGCCATACCCGTTACCGATCTCGATGACGACATGGCTTTGGATGGCTGTTCGTCTAGTGCGCTGGTCGGCGGTTCACATTACTCGAATCAGCCTGCCTCGTTGCCACCTCTGCCCAAGTCCAGTACGCCCAGTCATCAATTGGAGGACCGACGCATTCTCAATTTCTTAAAGGACACGACACAATTACAAAAAAAGCTAGAAGTTTCCGGGCGCGATTGTCCCAATGCCGGCTTCTCCAATTTGGCACGGGAAGAACACTTTGCCAATTTGATGCAACAAAATTTCCCCATTGAAACGACGCGTAGCAATGGTGGCGCTAGAGCAGATGCCAGTGAAGAGCACAGCCTTAGTACCACCGCTGATACAAGTGAGTCAGTATTAACGGAAACTGCTGATAATTTGGAAGTGCTAATGCAAAAGAAGCTTTCGCCTGACAAAGAAGTGACTGGTATTGTGTCTAGCAGTGGTTCTCAAAGTCAAACATTGACCGCGCGGCATTGTCAACCAGTGTATATACACCGCGAATGGGTGCTAAAGAAGATAGCACTATGCTTGGAGCAACGCACCGCAGGCAAGAAGAACATACCAAGTCTACTGAGCGCTAGCAATGCAGGCAAGAGCGAAGCTGTTGGAGGATTTATGGCTGCGCGTGCAAAGGCCGCTGCTATATCTAGTTCTTCTTACAACGGTTGTCTTGTGTTGGGCTCTAACGGCTCAGGGAAGACTTCCATTTGTCAAGCCATAATGAATGGCAACTCTGGCACCAAAGGCATACTAAATCGCAAATTACTCGGCTGCTATCTTATCGAATCACAGAACCCGGAATGTCATAGCCTTTCGTTATTTATACGCAAAGTGGTGCTACAAATACTAAGTCATTCATCGATTATCACCAAGGATGAATGTCAACGCGTAATTGATGAAGGTTTCTCATTTCTGCAAGAGGAGGCGCAGCAACAGGAATCGAAACTCGACGAAGCTATGAACAATATAACATTGAACGAGAACGTCGAGGATATTTTAATTGCCGAGCTGCGACGTGGAGCCAGTGATAGTGACGCTGCTGATAAACCGGAGCATTTTCAAGAACGACGCACTTCAACCAGCAACAAGAAGTCAACTAATGCATGCATTATGCGCCAAAAGTCTGAACCGACACCAGTAGATGACAATGCTGCTTCGGGCGAAGAAAAAAGATATAACAATTATGGCACACATCCGCCGGCAACAGGCAACAAAAGCAATGTGAGAGAATGCAACGAAGATAAAGACAACGATACCGAGAAAGAAAAGCGCAACGAAGCGGAAAAAGAGAAAAGTTCACCTTCGACGTCTTCGAAGTGTAGTCCAGGAAAGAAGTCTAAAATTCCAGTAAAACTCGGGCGCCCAAGCGCTGTTGCTTCGCCGGTCAAGGTGATTTCCGCCATCACTTCCAAAAACGGCATTTCTGCTATACAGCACGGAGGAGGTGAGGACATTGCTGACATGGTAAGCGAAGAACTAAAGAACGAGATAGAGGCGGCTATAAATGAGGATAATGTTGACGGAAGCAAGCGCATAGAGGAAAAGCCGATATCCGATAAAGACGACGACGAAGACGAAGACAAACCAGAGGCAGATAAGAACCTGCAAGTAGTTCTCAAAGAATCTAAACCAATGAATGAAAAAGAACACATCGATGAGGAAGATAAAGAAAATTTCGGCAACCTCATAGAATTCGAACAGCAAAGCAACAGGGACGTAGCGGATAATTACCTACATCCTAGTGGTTTATCCGTTAATATGAATACTTTACCTCCACCATTACCAAAGCCAAAAAGTTGTCGCACAGTAATCGCAGATGGATACTATGAGATGTTAATTTCAAACCCAGAAATACTGGAGTGTTTAAGCGTTGACAACATCGAGAAGAACCCAGATGAATGTTTCAAAAAGGCGCTACTATTTCCATTACTTGAGCTTACACCACCCAAAACAGCGCTGCTGCTATTGATCGACTCCATAGATGAGAACTACATAAACGAAGGCAATCTGATTACGACCTTGAAGGGTGGACGCGGTACGACGACCAACCACAAAAGTCGCAACGTCGCAGAACTGTTATCCAATCACATACATCTCTTCCCCAAATGGCTGTTCCTCGTGTGCACCACCAAAAAACAGACTAAGCAAATTACGCGTATGTTTACGGGCTTCAAGAAGATCACATTGGATGACTTGCGGAAATCACATGTTGTGAAGGATGTACAAGAGTACATCATTAATAGGTTGAACTCAGACTTTAAAGATAGTATTATGCTCACAAAGGAAATAATTGAGTCCCTACATCAATTATATATTAAATCCAATGGCTGTATACTCTATTTGGAGAAAGTATTGAATGGTATCAAGGAGAATTTCTTCAGTTTTCGCGAGATCAAATTGATACCATGCACGCTAAATGGCTTATATTTGTACATTTGTCAGAAGTCGTTTAACAAAAAGCAATACATGAAAATTCGGCCACTTCTAAATGTACTACTCGCTTCATCTGGTTATGTGGATAAGCTTTTCCTCTTTAATTGCCTACGTACACATAACTATGCCATCGATACGGACGAGTTTGAGAAACGTTTACATCTGATGAAGAACGTTGTTTCTTATGATGCCGACCAACAACGGCTGAAGATTTTCCACAACTCCTTTTCCGACTGGTTGGTCGATGTGAAGTTCGCCACCAAGAAGTTTATATGTGATGTCAACGAAGGCCACGTTATGGTATCAATGTACTACTTGCTGGTCGCCGACACACTGTGCGCCAACAATGTGCGAAAATTCGTATACCATCTCATTAAGTCGGGCGAATATCTCACCAGTCGCAATGTTAATTTAGATATAATACTCATGTTACTCGAATCGCGGCTCAATTTGAATGATGCGTTCTATACGAACCATTTGAACTGCTGCTCACAGTGTGAAAATGATTTTAAACACGACCCCAATTTTCTGCCTAAAACGCGAAGTATGATTGAGAAATTTTTGGGCAGCGATTTGACTGACGAATTTTCACAGTTTTTGTGCGACTTCTTCAAGCCAAGCTTACCAACAGATGCGAAAATACTAAAGTTGTTAATCGAGACGGGCATCAATAATGCAGAAGCACAGGTGGGTCTTATTTCTTTAAGAAAATTTGGCATTTCATATATTAACACTAACTTAGATGTATCGTTCCTAAAAACTAAAAACTCGGCACTATGTCCACTCTTTGAGAATATCAGGTTTGGCGAAGTGTTAGTCGGTAGATGAATGTAAACTTGGAAAGCTTCATTTAAAAACTGAAATGCAAATGAAGCTGCTCCTTAAAAGATATGCATTGAACGATATTTACAGCAGCGCTAATGCCAAGGCCTATGTGAATGATGTAGTACTAGGTACCATTATCTTATATTATTAACCAGTAGACCACGGGCCCAAGATGGTCTGAGGTGTCGGAGTGGCTATGTATGTATTTGTTAAAAGTGGAAATGCTCTATAATTTCGGAGGGCTAGGTATCAAAGAACCCTAGAAAATCTCTGCTGATGGAATTTATTGTAAGAATTAAAGACCTTTGGTGACTTCACTAAACATTAGGTCTAAACTCGTTTTCTTTCAAACAATATTTCTTCTCAGAGTTAAAAGATAAGGGCCCATTAGTTTATTAAAATTTAAGTATGGCCCCAGTTGCGGCCCTTTTTGTTTTTTTTTCTTTCAGTTNTTTTTTTTTCTTTCAGTTTGATATCAAATATNAAAGATAAGGGCCCATTAGTTTATTAAAATTTAAGTATGGCCCCAGTTGCGGCCCTTTTTGTTTTTTTTTCTTTCAGTTTGATATCAAAGGTAAGTATTTATATTAGTTTACGCGAGCTGGCTTAATAGGGGTGCATTCGAGAGCTCCGAGGTCGAAACATCTGGCACAGGTTTTTTTTTTATTTAGTATTTTTTCTGTTTTATTGAATATTCTTTAATTTTTATATTTGATTCTTTCAAAAAGGAAAAATATATTTTTTTAATTTCATTTTATTTTTAGAAACTTATTTTATCTTTTTTTAATGTAAAATTTTTTAATAGAAAATTTAGATTTCATTGTTTTAAAAATATTTTTTTTTTTAATTTAGTTTAATTTTTATAAACCTCTTTTATCTCTCTTCTAATTAATTTTTTTTTAGTTTTTAGATTTTATTGTTTTAAAAATATAAATAATTTTTTTTCCGTTTCCTTTTTTTTTTTTAAACTAATCTTATTTGTTTTTATTCTTTATTTAATTTTATTTTTTTTATCTATTTGATTTTTTGGTAATATATAGATTTTATTGTAATGAAAAGAAAAATATTTTTTAAAATCATTAAGTTTTTATAAACTTTTTTAATTTTCTATTATGTTTTAGATTTTTGTGTTCTAAAAATCAAAATTTTTTTAATTTTATTTTAGTTTTAGGTAGGTATTTTCTGTCTTTCGAAAAACTAATTAGCGATCTGCTTACGAATAGGTTATTCTATTTGTCTTTTGGCGGATAAGTTTTTCTAGAATTAGATGAAATTAAAAATAAATAGTTCTTTTTAAAACAACAAAAAATAAAACTTAAAACTAATTAAATTTAAAAAGAAATTAATTAGAAAACAAGGAAAAATTAAATAAAAACTAAATAAAATAAGTTTCCAAAAATTTAATGAAATTCAAAAAAAAAATATATATATACTTCTTTTTAAAGCAAAATTTAAAAATAAAAGAAGATTGAATAAAAAAGAGATAAAATAGGGTTTTAAAAGTTAAATAAAACAAAAGAAAAATATCTTTGCATTACAATTATAAAATCTTAAAATTAAATTAAAAAGAGAGAAAAAATATTACACTGCCATTGCAACCCTCGGAGCAGGGAGAGAGAAATTTAAATTTATTGCAAAAACAAAAAAAAATCATAATCATTGGTTAAAATGTGTAGTAAAGGGATTTCTTTCTTAAATTTAAAAGTTCGTTAAATGTTTTTAATGAATCATTAACTGGCTCTGAGACGAAATTTTTTCAAATGATTAAACTACTCTGAGTGCGGCAGTATAATTTTAGTATGTCTGGTGAGGATGCCACTGGTTTAGTATTTACTGCCGCCTCCGAACGGCAGATATTTTTTAGGAGAAGCATTTTCACATTTAAACGACACTCAAAAGCTTATCCATTATTCTCCTGAGAGCCGAACGCTATCAATAAGAAACATTTATATTATATCGCTATTGCTTGGGACAAAAAATTAAATCCGGAACCTACCGGATGACAGTACGCGGCTCTAACTCTCGTCCAAAGAGGTCAAAAAATAAAACCAGAGACCAGATTTTACCCTCTTAATAAGCCTATGAGAGACTGATTAGCCTTAGCTCCTAGGCCTAGGAAGGCTCACTGATTACTGTGTGTGTGTTAATATCCGAGTAACCATGCATTGTAAGTGTTATACACATGCGCATTGGAAAACGACTTTTGCTTCCTTCCAGAAACTGGAACATGACACCTATCAAAGTACTCAATTTTATAAATCGCACAGTATACACTAGTATGGCTAGATAACAGCACTTGTACATCTACCAATAATTAGAATAAATTTCCGGTCTCGCAGTGGTTGTGAAATTCAGTATTATTCTAGGTGTTCCACCTCTATTCTATCGGCGAACTCCCTATCAAACTCTTGCGTGCCAACATCTAGAGGGTATTTATGTGTTTTTTTCTTCTTTACAGAACTCTTGCGAATCATCTCTCATGTCCCCCGAACTCTCAGAAAAATCGCAAAACATAGACTTTGAACTAGCTGATTTGTTGATCTCAAGTGAGAAATCATGCATATTGGAAACACAACGGCCCACCAGCCCATCGGAAAAGAGCGAACCACATCAAGAAAGTCAAGATGAGAATGCCTCAAGCACACTTCACCAACTCTCCGATTCCAACCGCATTGAGTTGCACAAAGGCAAAGCACTCATACACATTTTAGCCAACGATGGCAATCACCAGCTGCTCGAACGTGCCCTCAACGCCTGTAAAGGGCCTATCGATCTCGAAATTGAAGACTATAATGGACAGACTGCACTGAATATTGCTGCACGTAATGGTCATTTAGACGTCGTTAAGCTATTACTAAGTTTCTCGCAACCTTGTAACGACGGCACTGGCCGAATGAAGCGTGTCGATGTCAATCACGCTGACCGCGATGGTTGGACGCCTTTACGTTCTGCTTCATGGGGTGGCCATACAGAGGTCGTAAAATTGTTGATCTCACATCCAGCGTGTAAAATTGATCTGGCTGACAAGGAGGGACGAACTGCGTTGCGCGCGGCCGCATGGAGCGGACACGAAGACATACTGAAAATACTAATAGAGTCGGGTGCCGATGTAAACTCTGTCGACAGGCAGGGTCGTACCTCTTTGATCGCGGCCTCTTATATGGGTCACTATGATATTGTTGAAATACTGCTGGAGAATGGTGCCAATGTGAACCACTTAGATTTAGATGGACGCAGTGCTCTCTGCGTGGCTGCCCTATGCGGCTCCTCAGGCTATAGTAAAGTTATATCTACATTATTGGAATATGGCGCCAACACTGATCAACTGGACAACGATGGCATGTCACCACTACTAGTGAGTTCTTTCGAAGGCAACGCCGAGGTTTGTGAGCTTTTACTAGAGAATGGCGCTGATCCCGATCTGGCGGATTTCATGGGCCGCACACCGCTCTGGGCCGCTTGCACTGCCGGGCACGCCAACGTGGTAAAGCTACTCCTCTTTTGGGGTTGCGGTATCGATTGTATGGACTCGGAAGGACGTACCGTACTTAGCATAGCTGCGGCGCAAGGAAATGTTGAGACTGTAAGACAGCTACTAGATCGCGGTTTAGACGAAACACATCGCGACAATGCCGGCTGGACACCATTGCACTATGCAGCATTCGAAGGCTTTCATGAAGTCTGTCTGCAGCTGTTGGAGTCGGGCGCCAAGATTGACGAGTGCGACAATGAGGGAAAGACTGCACTGCATCTGGCGTCGCAAGAGGGTCGAACCAAGTGCGTACAAGTGCTCCTCGAAATACATCCATCATTCGTCGATCAGAAAGCACATGATGGCAAAACAGCATTCCGACTGGCCTGCTTGGAGGGCCATCTAGAAACTCTACAGTATTTGCTGAAATTCTGTTGCGATGTAAACGCCAAGGATGCGGATTCGCGTACTACGCTCTACATATTAGCATTGGAGAATAAGCTGGATATAGTTAAGTACCTGTTGGAAGTGACCAATGTTGATGTTAATATACCAGATAGTGAAGGACGAACTGCGCTACATGTGGCCGCTTGGCAGGGACACGCTGAGATGGTTAAAATGCTTATAACAATGGGTGAGATATTTTATAATTTATTTTTAGCACATTGGTATGCATGCTTTGATAAATATTATAATTGATTTTCAAAATTTCAGGTAACGCCGATGTGAATGCTATGGACCTGGAAGCTCGAACACCACTGCACTCTTGCGCCTGGCAAGGCAACCACGATGTCATGAGTATACTGCTATACTTTGGCGCAGTGGCGGATCATGCATGCAAACAAGGCGCTACCGCTTTGGGCATATCGGCACAGGAGGGACACGAAAAGTGTGTCATTGCTTTACTGAAGTACGGTGCTAATCCGTATAAGTCAGACCATTGCGGACGTACGCCAATAAAATTGGCTGCCAAATCCAACCGGACAAACATACTAAAGATTTTTGACAACTTTACTAAGAGTGAGATATATGCAGACAAATGTATTTTATTTTTAGCATTTAATTTATTATACCTAAACCTTATTTTCTCCATCTCCCTATTAGGCGATTCCAACAATCTAGTCGAACCAGCGAAGTTCCACCAGAACATGCTGCGTTCACCCGATCAGCCACCGGCGCTACCTGCGCACCAAAGTCTCGGTATAGGTGCACCATCTTATCCGCCACACGCTTCGGCTCCCTCAATTTGCTCGGCGGCAACCACAGCTACTGTTAATAACAGCATGAATAACAATAACAACTGCATGCAAGTTCCATCAAATATGCTGAATGCATCAACTTCAACTCATAGCTCCAATAATTTCTATCAGAATACAATGCAATCGGACGCGAGCAGTTTACACAAGCGAAAAAGCGTCATCTCTAGTCAATCAACAGGCAGCAGCAATGATGTGAGTAAAATAAAAAGCACAAAGCAATATTCATTTCCATATTGGTCAATTATGTACGTTCGTTCCGCCTTGCAGCAAGCGCCGCTCACTTTCACACAGCAACTGCAACGTCAAACCAAACTCAATTCACGGAACAATCCCTTCGTGCAAAATGCGCCAATCATCAGTTCGAAGCATGGTGCAGCCTCAACATCTGCCGCCGCTTCCGGTGCAATGCAGCAACAGCAGAAAGGGCATCACTCGCAGCGGCACTCACAATTGCTGCCTGATCTCAATGAACATCACTTTGGTGAGTTTAAAGCTGTACTTTTTCCGCAGGGATTACAAAATCTGTTATATTTGAAGACTTCCGGCAAAATATTTCGGAAAAATATCTGTGGTCATAAGCAATAATCGCCTAAGTCGAAAAATCTGAATTCGAAAAAAAAACGCTTTCAAGATTTGGATGGCAAGGGTGCTAGCTAACGAGATAGGAGTTACACATACACATGGAATTCAATTATTTATTAAGTTGTTGTTTTTGTTGTAGCGGCTACAACAACCCCGCCCAGATCGGTTGATATCTCAGTCGTTGTCAAGTTCCACTAACGGCAGCCCTAGGAAGCGTGCAGCCTCTATCGGGTCGGTCCACAAGGACAAAGCCGTTAGGGTTGTCGGTATGCGAAGAGATGTTTCGAGTCATGTGGGGTCTCTCCGCATGCTGGACACTCATTTGGCACATCCTCATTCAATCTACTTAGGTAGGAGTTTAACCTGCTGCAGTAGCCAGAGCGAAGTTGGGCTATTAAAAATGCCTCCAAAAATTGAGTTTTTTATGAATAAAAATAGTTTCTTAAAGAATTTTGTGAAATAAATCCCCCCATATGACAAAACAGTTTAAACTTTAAAGATCTGAATAGCAAAATAAAAAACGTTCAACGGAATCATAATAAGTAGTGAGATTTTTGATGCTGTTTTTCAACCTTTTTCCAAAGATTGGTTTAGGAAAATATTGAATAACTGAGCCAAAACTATAGCAATTTAGACTTATGAGGTATCAGTGGAAATGTACTTTCTCAGCCTTTTTATTTCTTTGCAAAAGACCCAATTCTCATTCAAGTCCCAATTTTTTCATTTTCAAATATCAACACGTCTTAATTCTACTTGGAATGACGTTCGTTCATCTCACCTTTCTCTTTCATACCTTCAATGAGTTTAATTGTAAAGAAATAAGAAGGGTGATAAGTCTAAATCGGCTGTTTTGGCTGAGTATTTAAGATTTTCTTTTACCACTCTTTGAAAAAATTCCAAAACAACAGCATAAAAAATCTCGTTGTTATGATCCCGTTGAAAAATTTTTTAAATTGTTTAATGGAAATTTTTCGAGTTTAAACTGTTTTGCCATCTGAGGTGTTTTTTTTTCAAAAATTCTTAAGAAAACCCTTTTTTTGATTTATAATAAACTTAATTTTCGGAGGAATTTTGAAATGGGTCAAGCTCGCGTAAATCGTAATATTTTTCCGAAATATTTTAGTGCAAGTCTTAAAATATCGTAGATTTTATAATTCCAGTGGAAAAACAGTATCGATATTTTTTTTATGCATGGGGAGTGATGCAGTCTAATGTATGTATCTGCAAACTTTACATTTCTGCTTTCCTTATATGCTCTGCAGTTTCTGGCATTGGTGCCAATGAGGCTGATCTCTACGATATGGAATGCATGTCCCCACTCTATGCTACACCACCACATTCGCCCAGCAGTGAGTTAAGTTCACCCGGTCAGCTACCCTCACTAAATGCATTCGATGAAATTCCCGGCGCCTCGGGCAATGCCAGTGGCAATCACACAAACGGTTGCAGTTCAGGTGGAAAATCCGTGCTGCCAGATAACCACTTCGCACGCGATACTCATATGCGCATAATTTTGGGTAATTTAAAGGAGAGCCAACCGAGTTCGTCAAGGTAAGAAAAAACATTTTTTTTGTTTAGTTAAATTTGACATATCCATCTCTTCGCGACTTGCTCTTCTTAAAAAAAATAGATAAGATTAGAGGCTATTTGAGGGGTGTGTAAAATTCCCAACTGCGACTAAAGTTTATGAAATGAGTTCCATTTTAGATGTGCATTTATTCATGAAGTTCTAAACCTTCCTTGATACACCATGCAGCTCGTACAACAACTGCTCACAGAGCTGCCATTCACAGTGTCGTAGATAAGCTATATTTCAAGAGAGTATTTCCGGACGTATAATTTCTTACCGAGTCGATGTTATTTGACCAACGGGATCATGCGATTTGGCATCTTTATAACTTTTTGAGGCGCACTAACTCTCGGAAAAAGCTAAAACCTTGGAGCACCTCAAAACTAACTTTTGAAAATTATGGACGAGGACCAACAAATACCAAAGGTGTTTGAAACTTTTCTCAAAAGATCAACGCCTTAAGACTTGCACGAATTCCCGAAATGCATTCTTCGTTATAGACTTTCATGATGGGTCAAGTGGATTTGGTATTCATACTTTAATGGAATAAATGCTTAATTCCAAACAAAATAATAAAATTACCAATTTTGATTAGAAAATATCAAAACGGCAACGCTGTTCACAACCACACATTGTAATACCGATGTGTTTAATATTTTAAGCTACTTGCAGAAAAAAAGTGGGCTTGAGGGATTTACAAAATATTTGTATCGTTTATAGGTTTGGCCCGATATCAAGAAACTTCGACGATTGCCTCTCTCCCTTGCGAAGCTACGCCAGTTTTTTATCGCGAGTGCGGACAGGTTCTTCTGTACTTGGTCATTTCATTTTGTTCGTGGGCGCCCTTATTTTCCTTGGTCAGCCATGAGAGTAGAGTCGAAATATCTTTTCGCCGAACCATCATCTAGGGTGGCCAGATATTATAGTGACATAATCAGTACAGTTGGGATCAAAAATTAGTACAGAGTCAATATATACAACCAAATAACAGCGCATTAATTTAACAAAAAATAACTAATAGACTTTTAAATACATATAGTATTATCAATATAAAAATTCATTACTTTAAAACAAATCAAAGGTATTACGTATGTATGTACAGCTGTGCTCAGGAAAATAGTAGTAAAATGTATTGACAGGTTTTGAAAATTTTTTCTTTCCTTACTTAATTTAAATTTTTTATAAAAATATACCACCACCTCACATAAGATTTATTTATGGCGAAACCAGCTACCCCTGTAAATCCTGTAAAACCTGCAAGTCGTGATTGCAAATCGGGTTGGGTTGAATCCAAACAGTCTGTTATTTTGCGAAATCCTAGGAAACGAAACAAGTGCAAGCTGATACCTTTTTAATAATGGTTCCAGTTTAATTAATTAATGCTAACACGTATGAGTTGTCAAAAACCATTGTTCTGAACATGTAAACCTCAATTACAATGTCAATTACACCAATTTACAAAAGCATTTATTAAATGTAAAAATCAGTACAAAATCAGTACAAACTCAAAAAATCAGTAGATTTTGCGTACTGATTTCGGGCTCTTAAAAATGAGTACAACAGAAAAAATTCAGCACATGTACTGATTAAATCAGCGCATCTGGCCACCCTACCATCATCATATCCAAGCGCAAAGGTATTTTTATGCGTTTAACTATGTCTTGCACAGTTCGTTATTTACATCTTATTCGGTACCCATCGACTACGTGAACACGACCACAGATCTTGCTTAGAATAGTTCTATGGAGTACCCCATAGCTTGCGCATTTTTGTTCGACATCGTCAAAGTTTTCGGGCCAAATAAAAACGAAGGGCATGGTGAGGGATTTATAGTGCCCAAAGTAGCGCCTGTTGTGAAAAGGTATTATGGGCACGGAATATCGTCACCTTCGGTACTGATTTTAAAATGGCCGGGAGAAGCGGTATCAGGAAGGTCTTTCAAAATTTTGAAGTCGAGACGGGACCAAAATCCTTTTTTGAAAGTCCCGATAAGACGCGGAATCTCCGGAAATTTACGAAATCTTCTTTAAAAACGTTGTATGAAAAGGCACTTTTTAATGTTTTATTGAGACGAAAAGCAAATCAAAACCAAATAATCGTAAGATGCTAGATCTTTCATTATTATTATTATTTTTTTTTTAATTAGTTTGAAAACATGTGTGTACACTTTTTTAGTGAAAGATTTCGTGACCCACGGTACAATTCTTAAAAAAGCATCCGGATGTGCGGATCGGGATTGAATGTTTAATCCCGAGCCCATCTCTAGTGGGCATGTTCACTTATAACTACGGTCACCATCCGTTATTTATTTCAGAGGATAGTCCTTTTTCTCGTGATGTGGGCTTTGGCTTTATTTATTTTAAGAGAAGCTTTGGATTACGTTGTCTTATTTTTGGACAAGGCAGTGCAGTGGCAGAGAAAGTTCTCGATGCTCTTTATCTTCTCCTCGTACCTCAAACTGCGGTAGAAAACATTAGAGGGGAAGCTAGTACGCGCTCCATTGAACAGTTTGCGTTGATAAAATCAACCTCTGAACTAAAGTAGAGATGATCTGATCCATAGCAGAATTGAACGACTATATATTAGTTCCCTTCCGGATCGATGCTGTTTCCATCATTCATCCTTTAATTGTTACATTCGAAGGGGTGCTGTTGCACTTTAGATTTTAAATCGAAGCCTTCCGACTAGGCGATGATGGAGTATCCTATTACAGGAAAGAAACCTTCCTTTTATCTTTTTATGAGTAAGGAAAACTTCTTTTAATTTCTAAAACATGGTCACCGTACTTATAACAGAAAACGGGTGTCTTAAAGTCGTATACCAAAGTATATGTATATTTACATAAATAGTAATAGTAAATAGTAATTTCAATGTTATTATTTTAGAAATTCTTCACTAATAAATATATTTTACAGCAAAAGCAAACGCAGCGGAATTACAACAAATCCTGCGATGCGGCTAATACGCAGCCGCTTCGATTCAGCCGCACAGCTAATACGGCGCACCAACAATATGCTCTCATCCAACAGCAATCAGGGATCATCAAGCATTGGTGTGAAATCGGGCACGTTTCAATGGCGCAAGGAAAGTCAGATGTAAATTATATAAAATGCGCGAATATTTAAACAAAACTGAAATAAAAATACATACATAAATACATAGTAATATAGTTGCACGAAGAAATCATTTAAATGATCATAGAAAGTGCATACGAACTAAGGATCAACTATTTTTTGGTTGCACACTCAAACTTACGTAAATATACATACATACATACAGACATACATGCATAGATATAACTAAATTTAAAAGAAATTAGTTATAAATCCATACATACATACGTATGTACATCGTCTTTAGTTAATTATAAGCGATTACGACTACGATTTTATTTGTGATAATTAAATATTTAATTTGATGTTTAATTGTAATTTATTTGTTTTGTATGTTTATGCTTTTATGTTATAACTTTTAACTATGCAATTACATAATTCGTAGCATAAGTCATTATTAAATTAAATACATAGATACATAAAAATACAAAGTACTTGCATATAGAAGTTCATATACTTACAGTTCATTCGAAACTTAAATTCAGATGTCTTAGCGGCAGTGAGATTAGTAAACTATTGGTAAATTTAGAACGTATTAATTAAACATAATTTACTATTATATATTTCAATTAATTTCAACTTACATCTGTAGCAATATTTGAATGAGTACATTGCAAAAAAGAAGAAATAAAGTAGTAAAGTTGCACGCAAGAAATTATAAGTTTTAGATGTATTAAAATGAAAACACAAGGAAATTTGTTGCAAAAACCAAAGCGAATGAGATTTTCGAAAATATCTACATACATACATACTTCATGAAGTTATTTAAGAATAAAAAAGTAAATGAACGAATAAAATGAGTTTAATGAAGTAATGAATTTAGGAGCGTACAAAAACACAGTTGAATTTCTCGTTTGAAGCAATATTTACACGTACATACATATGTTCATATATTAATTTAAATAAATATGTATTTAACTAAATACATGATATGTATTTTATGCGGATTTTACTAAAAAAATACAAAATAAGTGCTTTGAAATTGGCATCACTTGCTGTTAAATTAGGCCGCCAAACAAATAAGAAGGCGGCCTTAATTCACGAGTGCAAAATTCCATCCCCCTAAACATATACCTCTTCAGGAATCGATAAACATTTTTTTTATTTTTTACGTTAGTTTTTATACCTGAGCGCACTTGTGCACAAGGGTATTATAACTTTGTTCACATAACGGTTGTTTGTAACAGGCAAAACGAATCGGGATAGATATAGACAAATGTATACATAAATGATCAGGATGAAAAGAGAAATCGATTAAGCGGTGACTGTCTNATAGACAAATGTATACATAAATGATCAGAATGAAAAGAGAAATCGATTAAGCGGTGACTGTCTGTCCGTCCGTCCGTCCGTCCGTCTGTGCACACGATAACTTGAGTAAAAATTAAGATATCTTAAAGAAACTTGGTACGCGTACTTCTTTCTGGCGTAGGACGGATGGTATTGAAAATGGGCAAAATCGGACAATAACCACGCCCACATCCCTATAACGGTAATTTTTAGAAATACAAAAACTGCGATATTTTAGTAATTACTGAAGATTATTCACTCAAAATTGATATTTACAATACTTTTAAGAGGAAAAATAAGAATATTATAAATTTTTGAAAAATGGGCGTAGCCACGCCCACTTATGGTTACATGTGTATGTCTTGGCAACCGCTGCACCGATTTCTTCCACACTTAGCACGGTTATTGGTCTTGGTACAGGATACCAAATGGCCGAAAATGTTTAAAATCGGACAATAACCACGCCCACATCCCATGTAACGGTAATTTGGAGAAATACGAAATCTTTGATAAATCAGTAAATATTAAAGCTACTTTATTCAAAATTGACTCTTGTAACAACTCTTTACCAAGAAATACGTTTATGATAAAATTTTGTAAAATAGGCGTGGCACCACTCACTTATGATCACATATATGTATCTCGGTAACCGTTCTACCAATTTGTACCAAACTCGGTATGGTTATTGCGCCTGCCACATAAAAGCAAAACGTTGAAAATTATTGACATCGGACTAAAATTGCGGCTTTTCATATAACGGTAAACTTTAGAAATGCTTGGAACTTCAATATTTCGAAATCTAAGGACGCTAATTTACTCAAAATTGATACACCCCGGCTTACCATGTAGCGGTTGCTTTCGGAAAGGTGAAAAACATATATTTAAAATTTGCGCCGAGTATTTAATGTTCGGCTCCACCCGAACTTAGACTTTCTTACTTGTTTGTTTTTAATATTTCTCAATATCTCGAGGCGTAGTGACCTTGAAAATATCAGATATAACCTCAAAATTCAAGTATTAGCCACACATCTACATATATTCAGGTTCAAAAATTAGCCGATATCTCGAGAAGTTATGAACGTAGAATTCTCTGCTATGACACATTTTGTTTGCTAAAAATATGACAATAAATATTATTACGGAGATAAAATCAAATACATTTTTTCTAAGAAATAATCAACTTTCAAAGTGAAATTACGGACTTTTTCTCGTTTCTTTTAAATTTTTTCGGAATATCTAAAAAGTTAAGAGCCCGATCGAAAAAACCACTTTCTTATTATATTCAGCGGGCTCGAAAGCATATTATACGATCTTATAAAACTTAAATTTGCTGAGGGATTTCACGTGCGCACGGATTGAAAAACGAGTAGCTTTAAGTAAAATTAAAATGGACTTCAGGGCGCCCTCTAAATTTTATTATTTTTTTAAAACCAAGATATGTACTTTCGTTTTTTAGGAAAAGGAACACAAATTTGCGTGAGTACTGAATAATGTGAAAAAGAGGGATTTCTATAGGGACCACTATCTCATAAAGTAACTTGGGGTATGTCGAAAAAAGCTCGATGCAAAAAAATGTAAGTCAACAAATGTATTTTGTGGTTGAAAGAATTTTATATATACATACTAGTAGTAGATATAAAAGAAACGCCTTATTTCCACCAGTGTTGTCTACATTTCCTTTGTTTTTGTTCTTTTGCATACTAGTCAGTATTGAAATTGGAGGGATATCCACTTATGGCTTAAAGTCTTGATCAATGAAACGCAAATATCGACAGCTAGATGGATTTTTAGAGAGCCAGGTTATGTCAAAGAACTTTTTCTAGACCATCATTCATCACTTTTCCCGATAAATTCAAAAACATGAAATTTTTTGCTCTGCCCGGTAACAATCTAAATAGACGACGACCTAATCCAATTCATAACAGTGAAAAATCAACTTCATAATAAAGTTCAATTTTTTGTTGCTACAGTTACTAAATTCTCCCCCTCCATGATTTTGACCCATAAGACCGCACGATATGGAGCTACCATTATCAAACAAAAATTGAATCCTTCTCTTGAAAAATTTAGACATACATTTTAAAAATAATGAGCAGTGTAACCTGATGTGTTAAATTACTTGTTTTTTATTGGTCGGAACAATTGCAGCAACTCTCCTGTAGTTCGACTTTCATCTGACCATATTCTGCATAAGAGTTTATGCATGCACCTTGTCAATTCCTCGCCAGTAGGGTGGAAAAGTTTTGCCTCCATAATTTAAGTACATTCTGGAAATCAGTCACTAGGTCGCCAATGTTTAAAAGTTCGCCTTGATCTTAAAACCTTCCGCAAGTCAGCTAAATAACTCCAGTAAAATTTTCAGGCGTTTTTCCTGACGGCCAGCATTTGAAGCCCTTCGGGCTCAGGTATTTCGGCCTCCCTCTTCTGTTCCCTTTGTGGGACCGTACCCTGTGTGGCACCTGATTGCCGCGTGGTCCTGTTGGCGGCATCTTTTACCTGTATAGGTTTTCCACACTCCTCATCGCACTACTTTTTGTTTGGGACTCGCTGAAATCCGACTACTTCTTCGGCGGCGGTACCTAATTAACCGGAAATGCTCGCATATGTCGCTTTGTTGAAGAGTGCTCTTTGAGAGCAGGTGTGAGAGTCAAGTAGCGAATGCATTGGCCGTCTGTTGTGATTGCAGCTTTTCGACGTTAAGTTTTCCTTGAATTTTTTGAAATTTTTTTCTGCATAGAAGTGGGTGCTTATCTTGGCTGCAACAGGATAGTGGTCCGAGTCGATGTTTGGACCTCGAAGTGTTCATACGTCTAGAACAGAGATGGGCAAAGTGGCTCCCAGGAGCCTTTTGCACTTAAGAGCCGGCTTGGCACATTTAGGTGGTAGATGAGGGGTAACATCAATGCACTGCGACCCTCATTACTAATATATGATGCTTTTAATGTATTTTGTACACCCTTTTACCCTGAGAACTGATTTTGCTCTTGGGTAAGCACTTGCTGGCTCTTTGACGGCTTTAAGAGCCAAAAATCTGTCCATCCTTGGTCTAGAACTCTGGAGGCGTACCTTCCGTTTATCACAACATGATCGATTTCTCGATCTGGAGATAGCCACGTATCTTTATGGAACTTTTTATGCTTAAACCAAGTACTGCATATTTCGGGCCCCGTCGAAGTTGATCAGGCTCAGTCCGTTGGCGGACGTTTCGTCGTAGATTCTGCGTTTTCCGGCAGTGGGGTCGAAATTCCCCTCTTTTCCCACCTGGACATTGAAATCGTGAACCACGACTTTGATGTCGTTACGGAAGTAGCGCTCGTATGTGCACTCATAGCTGAGATCTTTGAATTTCTCATCCTTCTCTTCCGTCGGGTCGTGGGCGCCAATGACTTAGATGTTGCAGAGCCTTGCTTTGATTCAGATTGTGTCTAGACGTCGGGTGAACGAAAGTAGTCGCTGATAGAGTCTCTTTCCCACCGCATATCCAACACCGAATTAACGTTTCTGTACATGGCAGAGTAGACGTCGCAGAGCCCCACACGGTCTTTCCCTTGCCCCATCCTTGCGGTGATGTCTGCATGTGTCTTCACTAGGACAGCCGCGACAGTCTCATGCGAGACATTCTTGTCTTTTTCATTGGTAAACGTTTTTACGAAAACTTATTACTGGGATAACTCCATAACTTTTACCTGATAATGATATTGAATAAATATGAATTGGTGTAGTGGACAGCAGTGCGAGCTACCATTCCACAGGGCTTGGGTTCAACCCGACATTAAAAAATAAAAAAACAAAAGTGTTTTTCTAATAGCGGTCGCCCCCTCAGGAAGCAAAGACAATCCACCGAGTGTATTTCTGCTATGAAAAACAGCTTCTCATAAAAATACAATCGTCGCTCGGAGTCGGCGTGAAACCCTTCCCTTCCCTTTATCGGAGGAGAAGCTCGGCCAAACAATAAAATTTTGTATGTCTAAGCTCCAATCTACATATTATATTAAATAAAAATGCCGAAAGGTAAAATAATTAGGAAAAGCGCAATGCATATTAATCATTCAGCAATGACAGTGACACACTAAAACGGGAGTTATGTAAACTTTCTCACGCCAACTGGTTCACGCCAAACAATGCTTTTTTGATCTCTACTTTTATTTTCAAGCGTCTTTCATCAGCGTCACCTAATACAATCGCAATATGCAAATTTTACAGCAGGTTACGTTTGCATAATTCTGCATCAACATGTAAGTATGTATTATGTACGTATGTAGCTTTTGTAGATAGGAAATGATTCGTTTTTGTCAAATTAAATTTATACCAAATAGTTGATGACCAGGGAACGGATTTTTAGGACCTAAAAACCTATAAAAAAAGGCAAAATAAAATAGCGAAAAAGGCAGAAAAATGCACTAGATATTGCAAAAAAGGCAAAAAAAGGCAAAACCAAATAGCGAAAAAGGCACTAGGTATTGCAAAAAAGGCAAAACAAAATAGCGAAAAAGGCAGAAAAAGGCACTAGGTATTGCAAAAAAAGCAAAATAAGGCAATAAAAAAAGACAGAAAATTCGTAGAACAATCAAAAATTACATTTATTTTAGAAATGTTTATATTACAAGTAAAAATAGAAAATAGATTTGTACTTCGAATCTTTGACTATTTTATCCTTTCGAGTTTCTAACTCATAAAACTTTAATCTGTATAGTTGTAGTAACATTGAACCACAAGATGCATTTTGAAGGTTTCTGGCTTGAATGTACTAAATGTGCGCTCGACGTAAGTTGATACTTGTGGAGCCCAA